>NW_028052604.1:0-400 GCF_054177405.1 Leptonychotes weddellii
AGAGAAAGCAGGCTAAATATCAGGTATGAGAGGGCGCCTGGGTGGCTCAGTTGGTTAAGCGACTGCCTTCGGCTCAGGTCATGATCCTGGAGTCCCGGGATCGAGTCCCACATCGGGCTCCCTGCTCAGCAGGGGGTCTGCTTCTCCCTCTGCCCTCTTCCCTCTCGTGCTCTCTGTCTCTCATTCTCTCTCTCTCAAAAAAAAAAAAAAAAAAAAAATCTTAAAAAAAAAATAAATATCAGGTATGAGAACAAACACAAATCTCATCTCCATATATCATGGACACTTGACAAAGTAAGAGAAACAAAATAAGACATGGAATTGATTCATAGCTGCCATTAAGAGTCTATACACATACCCGCAAAATTCACTTAGGAGATTAATGATGATGATGATGATA
>NW_028052605.1:0-400 GCF_054177405.1 Leptonychotes weddellii
AGATTTTCATTTCTCCCCACTGTTACATTAAGGAATTAAATTGAAAATGCTACAGGATAATCTTTGAATAAATACTATTTAAATGAAGGGGGGTCTGTAACCTTGTCTAATTAAATCTCAAATCAAGCTAACAAATGTTTGTTGGGGAATTGCTATGGGATAGACCCAGTATCAAAATCAGCATAGCAACAGCAAACTATGCACTAAACTTGAGATACTGTTGGCCCAAGGCAGTGTATGGTCATAAGAAATGGAAAAATCACCCACTTTTCAGTATGGAAGGCAAAATCAGCATTTGATGATGTAGATCCATACTGATTTCTGAGTCTTTTTTTTTTTTTTTAAAGATTTTATTTATTTATTTGACAGAGACAGAGATAGCGAGAGCAGGAACACAAGC
>NW_028052606.1:0-400 GCF_054177405.1 Leptonychotes weddellii
CTTCGGCTCAGGTCATGATCCCAGGATCCTGGGATCGAGCCCCGCATCGGGGTCCCTGCAGGGAGGCTGCTTCTTCCTCTCCCCCTGCGGGTGCTCTCTGTCTGTCAAATAAATAAATAAAATCTTTAAAAATAAGTAGATAAAATATTTTTCTGGTGTTTGTCACCTTTTAAAAATGAAGGAGTTGATGTGACTTCTAGAAAAGAATGAGAAGCATTTTAAAGAAATAAATGTTCACTTTTTTTTTTTTTAAGAGAGAGAGAGATGGGGAGGGGCAGGGCAAGAAGAGAGAGAATCCCAAGCAGGATCCATGCCAAGCGCAGAGCTTGACGCAGGGCTTGATCCCACAACTCTGAGATCATGATCTGAGCCAAAATCAAGAGTTGGACGCTTAACCGAC
>NW_028052607.1:0-400 GCF_054177405.1 Leptonychotes weddellii
CTATTTTTAAAATATACTATGTTGATGTAACAAATATCTGAGGGGGTAAAAACGTGTGTTTTCAGAGGTCTGCCTACAAGAATATTGGTTATATAAATATCTAGTTACTTTGGCAGTAAGCATCAATAAGTTCTGCAGGATTTGGGCTAATGGTAGGCTTTACAATAGTCAAAGTTGTTAGATGTTGGAATAGGTTTTTTTTTTTTTTTTTTAAAGATTTTATTTATTTATTTGAGACAGAGAGAACGAGAGAGAGAGAGCACATGAGAGGGGGGAGGGTCAGAGGGCAAAGCAGACTCCCTGCTGAGCAGGGAGCCCGATGCGGGACTCGATCCAGGGACTCCAGGATCATGACCTGAGCCGAAGGCAGTCGCTCAACCAACTGAGCCACCCAGGCGCC
>NW_028052608.1:0-400 GCF_054177405.1 Leptonychotes weddellii
AGCACCAGCCCCACAGGCAGCAACTAGCTCCTTTGCCTGTGGAGCCCAGCCCTGGGTGAAGTTGACTGTACGAATGGAAAGAACAGCCTATAATGTGGATTAACACAGGAACTCATCCACCCAACTAATTATATCTTGTTTGAAAGTTAAGAGTCATAGGGTCAGGGGCAAAACTGAGATTCACCCATCAGCGGGACCCTCTCTCTCTCTTATTTTAGAAATAAATAGCAACAGCAGGAGAAGTATAAAAGGGATAGGTTGTTTTTTTTTTTTTAAAGATTTTATTTATTTATTTGAGACAGAGAGAATGAGAGAGAGAGAGCACATGAGAGGGGGGAGGGTCAGAGGGAGAAGCAGGCTCCCCGCCGAGCAGGGAGCCCGATGCGGGACTCGATCCCGG
>NW_028052609.1:0-400 GCF_054177405.1 Leptonychotes weddellii
AAAGACAAGCAAAAGGATAATTCTTCAGAAATAACTAGAGGAAAATGAGCCTCTCTAGTTCAAGAACAAGGAACTGAACTTGCAAGGACATTTACACCTTCAGAATTTAATTGTACAGCCCTTAGAGAGTGTTTCCAGGACCCAAGAGGTAAAGCCTTTGCTCTTTGAGAGAACACACACACACACACACACACACACACACACAGCACAGGACTGGTACAAACAAAGCCACCTGGACTTTAGGCTCTCATGTTTTAATTTTTTTTTTTTTAGATTTTATTTATTTATTTATTTGACACGGAGAGAGAGAGAGTACAAACAGGGGGGGCAGCAGAGGGAGAGGGAGAGGGAGAAGCAGACTCTCCACTGAGCAGGGAGCCTGACCGGGGACTTGATCCCA
>NW_028052610.1:0-400 GCF_054177405.1 Leptonychotes weddellii
GAGGCCATTGCAGGGTTTTAATTGACCTAATTTTGATACTGTTGTGTCTTAGGGAATAGAGAGACCCAAGGAGAGGAAGAAAGAATGGCCTGTCTGTGGAGCAGTCAGAACATACACATTTACCAATTAAGTTTGCTGTCTTACATGGGCATGGTTCATGGAGCCCCAAAACAATTATAATAATAACATCAAAGATCACCAATCACAGATCACCATAATAAATTGAAAAAGTTTAAGATATTGTGAGAGTTACCAAAATGTGACACAGAGACAAGAAGTGAGCAAATGCTGTTGGGAAAATGGCACCCAAAGACTTGCTTGACACAGGGTTGCCACAAACCTTCATTTTATTCAAAAACAAAAAAAACAAAAACAAAAACAAAAAGCAAAACCACAAACC
>NW_028052611.1:0-400 GCF_054177405.1 Leptonychotes weddellii
AAACTCAACAGGAGATCGAAGAAAAGAATAGCAACAACTCTCTGAACAGAAAAGTGACCACTTTCTGGAAGGTAGGACGTGTGAAGTGAATCCGAGGCGATATTCAGGAAGATAGACGGTGGGGGAGGGGGCCTCCATGGGCCGCTTCTGGCAAGTGATAGAGCCGCGGAGCACAAAATCAGAACTTTTATAAGTCTGCTAGGCTGAGGGACATCGCTTCAGTGGCTAAGCGGGGGGTGGAACCCTCGTGGGACAGTGTGGTCTCAGGACCCTTGGGGTCACAGAAAGACCGGGGGTGCCTGGGTGTGGCAGAGCTCCCAGGAATCAGAGCGGGGAAGCCGGCTGCAGAGACGGAGCCCAGGCACGGGCTCTCAGCTGGGGGGTGCCATAAACCATGATC
>NW_028052612.1:0-400 GCF_054177405.1 Leptonychotes weddellii
CACAGTACTTAAGTCACAATTGAAAACCAAATGCATATTTTCCCTATAAAATAAAAAAAACCCTCAGATGTTGGTAGGGGGTTTTACCAGATTCTTCTTGCTCATTCATGTCTTGAGGGTCGGAACCACTCCGGCTGCGGCTCTCCCTGTGCATTTTGGCCTTCCACGTGGCCATCTCGTCGTCGGCTGCCTCTCCACTCTCACCCTGGGAACACACACGTGCCAATATCCCTCGTTCTGGGTTTCTCTCCCTCCCGGCACTGCTGCGGCTCAGGCAGGTCCCTATATTCTGACTGCCCCACCTTCCATACGCCCCCACCCCAAACCAGTACAGATCCCTGTGAAGGCTGACCCAGGAGTCTCACGTTACATTAACCCACTTGTTTTTCCCTGATATAGC
>NW_028052613.1:0-400 GCF_054177405.1 Leptonychotes weddellii
ACAGAGGATCATAGAAGGGAGAGAAAAATGAAACAAGATGAAACCAGAGAGGGAGACAAACCATAAGAGACTCTTAATCTCAGGAAACAAACTGAGGGTCGCTGGAGTGGAGGGGGGGGGTGGGATGGGGTGGCTGGGTGATGGACATTGGGGAGGGTATGGGCTATGGTGAGCACTGTGAATTGTGTAAGATTGATGAATCACAGACCTGTACCCCTGAAACAAATAATACATGATATGTTAATAAAAAAAAGTATAGGGGAATAGGGGGAGAGATAATATGAACCTTTTTACAAAAGTAAAAGTCTTAAATTAAAACAAATATTCTCTGCTAATATAGTTGTTGATATTGGCGAGCATGTGAACAAAGGTTTATCATGAATATCAGGGTTTCTTCATA
>NW_028052614.1:0-8903 GCF_054177405.1 Leptonychotes weddellii
TGGTTTTGGGTGCAATTGTAAATGGGATCGACTCCTTAATTTCTCTTTCTTCTGTCTTGTTGTTGGTGTATAGGAATGCCACTAATTTCTGTGCATGGATTTTATATCCTGCCACTTTACTGAATTCCTGTATGAGTTCTAGCAGTTTTGGGGTGGAGTCTTTTGGGTTTTCCACATAAAGTATCATATCAACTGCTAAGAGTGAGAGTTTGGCTTCTTCTTTGCCGATTTGGATGCCTTTTATTTCTTTTTGTTGTCTGATTGCTATGGCTAGGACTTCTAATACTATGTTGAATAGCAGTGGTGATAGTGGACATCCCTGCCGCGTTCCTGACCTTAGGGGGAAAGCTCACAGTTTTCCCCCATTGAGAATGATATTGGCTGTGGGTTTTTTCGTAGATGGCTTTTATGATATTGAGGTATGTACCCTCGATCCCTATCCTCTGAAGAGTTTTAATCAAGAAAGGATGCTGTACTTTGTCAGATGCTTTTTCTGCATCAATTAAGAGGATCATATGGTTCTTGTTCTTTCTTTTATTAAGGTATTGTATCACATTGATTGATTTGTGTATGTTGATCCAACCTTGCAGCCCAGAGTTGAATCCCACTTGGTCATGATGAATAATCCTTCTAATGTACTGTTGGATCCTCTTGGCTAGTATTTTGGTGAGAATTTTTGCATCCATGTTCATCAAGGATATTGGTCTGTAATTCTCCTTTTTGATGGGGTCTTTGTCTGGTTTTGGGATCAAGGTAATGCTGGCCTCCTAAAACGAGTTTGGAAGTTTTCCTTCCATTTCTATTTTTTGGAACAGTTTCAGAAGAATAGGTATTAATTCTTCTTAAAATGTTTGGTCGATTTCCCCTGGGAAGCCATCTGGCCCTGGGCTTTTGTTTGATGGGAGATTTTTGATGACTGCTTCAATTTCCTTAGTGGTTATAGGTCTGTTCATGTTTTCTATTTCTTCCTGGTTCAGTTTTGGTAGTTGATACATCTCTAGGAATGCATCCATCTCTTCCAGGTTATCTAATTTGCTGGCCTAGAGTTGCTCCTAATATGTTCTTATAATTGTTTGTATTTCTTTGGTGTTGGTTGTGATCTCTCCTCTTTCATTCATGATTTTGTTTATTTGGGTCCTTTCTCTTTTGTTTTTGATAAGTCTGGCCAGGGGTTTATCAATCTTGTTAATTCTTTCAAAGAACCAGCTCCTAGTTTCGTTGATCGGTTCTACTGTTCTTTTGGTTTCTATTTCACTGATTTCTGCTCTTATCTTTATTTTTTCTCTTCTCCTGCTGGGTTTAGGCTTTATTTGCTGTTCTCTCACTAGCTCCTTTAGGTGTACGTTTAGGTTATGTATTTGAGACCTTTCTTATTTCTTGAGAAAGGATTGTATTGCTATATACTTTCCTCTTTGGACTGCCTTTGCTGCATCCCAAAGATTTTGAACAGTTGTGTTTTCATTTTCTTTGGTTTCCATGAATTTTTTAATTTCTTTTTTAATTTCCTGGTTGACCCATTCATTCTTTAGTAGGATGTTCTTTAGCCTCCATGTATTTGAGATCTTTCTGACTTTCCTCTTGTGACTGAGTCTAGTTTCAAAGCATTGTGGTCGAAAAATAGGCAGGGCATGATCCCAATCTTTTGGTACCGGTTGAGACCTGATTGTGACCTAGGATGTTATCGATTCTGGAGAGTGTTCCTTGGGTAATAGAGAAGAATGTGTATTCTGTTGCTTTGGGATGGAATGTTCTGAATATATCTGTGGGTTCCCTTTGGTCCAATGTGTCATTTAAAGTCTTTATTTCCTTGTTGATCTTTTGCTTAGATCATCTGTCCATTTCAGTGAGGGGGTTTTTAAAGTCCCCCACTATTACTGTGTTGTTGTCAATGTGTTTCTTTGCTTTTGTTATTAATTGCCTTATATAACTGGGCTGCTCCCATGTGAGGGGCATAGATATTTACAATTGTTAGATCTTTTTGTTGGATAGACCCTTTAAGTAGGATATAGTGTCCTTCCTCGTCTCTTATTATAGTCTTTGGTTTAAAATCTAGTTTGTCTGATATAAGGATTGCCACCCCAGCTTTCTTTTGGTGTCCATTAGCATGGTAAATGGTTTTTCACCCTTTCATTTTCAATCTGGGGGTGTCCTTGGGTCTAAAATGAGTCTCTTGCAGACAGCATATCGATGGGTCTTGTGTTTTTTATCTAATCTGATAGCCTGCATCTTTCGATTGGGCCATTTAGCCCATTTACATTCAGGGTAACTATTGAAAGATATGAATTTAGTGCCATTGTATTGCCTGTAAGATCACTGTTACTGTATATTGTCTGTGTTCCTTTCTGGTCTATGTTGCTTTTAGGCTCTCTCTTTGCTTAGAGGACCTGTTTCAATATTTCTTGTAGGGCTGGTTTTGTGTTTGCAAATTCCTTATTTTTTGTTTGTCCTGGAAGTTTTTTATCTCTCCTTCTATTTTCAATGACAGCCTAGCTGGGTATAGTATTCTTGGCTGCATATTTTTCTCATTTAGTGGTCTGAATATATCCTGCCAGTCCTTTCTGACCTGCCAGGTCTCTGTGGATAGGTCTGCAGCCAATCTAATGTTTCTACTCTTGTAGGTTACAAATCTCTTCTCCCGAGCTGCTTTCAGGATTTTCTCTTTGTCTCTGAGACTTGTAAGTTTTACTGTTAGATGTCAGGGTGTTGACCTATTTTTATTGATTTTGAGAGGGTTTCTCTGTGCCTCCTGGATTTTGATGCCTGTTTCCTTCCCCACATTAGGGAAGTTCTCTGCTATAATTTGCTCCAATATACCTTCTGCCCCTCTCTCTCTATCTTCTTCTTCTGGGATCCCAATTATTCTAATGTTTTTTTTGTCTTATGATATCAATTATCTCTTTGATTCTTCCCTCGTGGTCCAGTAGTTGTTTATCTCTCTTTTTCTCAGCTTTTTTATTTTCCATCGTTTGGTCTTCTATATCACTAATTCTCTCTTCTGCCTCATTTATCCTAGCAGTTAGAGCCTCCATTTTTGATTGCACCTCATTAATAGCCTTTTTGATTTCAACTCGATTAGATTGTAGTTCTTTTATTTCTCTGGTAAGGGTTTCTCTAATAACTTCCATGCTTTTTTCAAGCCCAGATAGTATCTTTAAAATGATCATTCTGAACTCTAATTCAAACTTCCTACTAATGTCCGTATTGATTAGGTCCCTGGCAGTTGTTACTGCCTCTTGTTCTTTTATTTGAGGTGATTTTTTCTGTCTTGTCATTTTGTCCAGAGGAGAATAGATGAATGAGAGAACAAAATGCTAACAGGGTAACAACATCCCCAGAAAATATACACTAAACACACCTGAAAAGACCTGAAACCAGGGGAAAAGAAAGGGAAAGAAAGAAAAAAGAAAAAGATTAAAGAAAAGAAAAAGATAAAAACAAACAAAAACAAAACAAAACAAAAAAAAGAGAAAATGATCAAATATGATCAGGCTGGTGCATAGATCAGTACCACACACTAAATTTTGGGTGTATTTTGGTCTGTTAGAAGAAAGTGCTTCCCAAAATTTTGAAGAAAGAAAAACTTATTTATGTACAAAAATAAGGGTTAATACTATGAAGGGATGGAATATGACTGTAAAGATGAAAAGTATAAAAGATTTTATAAAAGGAATTTATAAGTAAAGAAATTCTTTGAAAAAAGAAAGAAGAGGATTTAAATTAAAAAAAGGGAGAGAATGTGATCAGGCAGGAGACTAGAACAAATCCACACACTAGAGATTTAGGGTATATTTTGATCTGTTAGAAGAAACTACATCTCAAAATTTTCAAGTGAGAACAACTTATATATATATGCCAAAAATAAGGGTAACTACTATGAAGGGATAGAATATGACTAAAAATGAAAAATAAAAAATATTTTTTTGAAAAGTGATTGATAAGGTGTTGGTTGAAAAAGGGAAAAAGAAAAATTTAAAAAAAGAAAAGACAGTTATAAAATTAACTTTCTTTTAAAAAAAGATTTTATTTATTTATTTGAAAGAGAGAGAGTGAGAGAGAGCATGAGAGGGGAAAGGGTCAGAGGGAGAAGCAGACTCCCCACTGAGCGGGGAGCCTGATGTGGGCCTCAATCCTAGGACTCCAGGATCATGACCTGAGCTCAAGGCAGTCGCTTAACCAACTGAGCCACCCAGGTGCCTTAAAAAAAAAAACAATTAAATTTGAAAGACTAAAGAATCATGGTAAAAAAGCCATGAATTCTACGTGAATGAGTCTACATGAATCTAACGCTGGAGTCCTGCCGTTTTCATTGACCGGTAAACTGGTCTTGGTGGCTGTTCTTGGTGATCTTCCGGGGGAGGGGCCTGTTTCCATGGTTCCCAAATGTCTTTGCCAGAGGGGGGATTGCCCTGCCCTTGCCGTCCAGGCTAAGTAATCTGCTCGGGTTTGCTCTCGGGAGCTTTTGTTCCCTGCAAGCTTTCCAAATAGCTTTGGAGGACAGGAGTGAAAATGGCAGCCTTCCAATCTCTGCCCTGGAGGAGCTGAGAACTCAGGGCCCCACTCCTCAGTGAGCCCCCAGAGAAAAGTAGTCAGTCACTCCTGTCTCCCAGTCTCTGGCCGCACTCTGTGCTCACCAGGCCTGTGACCGAGGGTTTCTATCTCTGGCACACAACCCCATGTGCATTCTCTAAACCCAGCAGATTCCTGTGGTGTGCTCATGCCACTCCTCCTGGGGGAGGAAGGGAAGTCTCCCCGGATCTGCCACTTGTTGGGTCCCTGCTGGAAGAGCAGTGGCCTGACTGTGCCACAGATCATGGTTTATGGCAACCCCGAGCTGAGAGACCACTCCTCGGCTCTGTCTCTGCAGCTGGCTTCCCTGCTTCAATACCTGGGAGCTCTGTTGCACTCAGGCACCCCTGTTCTTTCTGTGACCCCAACGGTCCTGAGACCACATTGTCCCAGCAAGCGTTCCACTCCCGCTTAGCTCCTGGAGCGATGTTCCTCAGCGGAGCAGACTTCTAAAAGTTCTGATTTTGTGCTCCACTGCTCTTTCACTTGCCAGAAGTGGCAGATGGAGGCCCCCTACCCTGCCATCTATCCTCCCAAATATTGCCTTGGATTCACTTCTCCGCACATCCTACCTTCCAGAAAGTGGTCACTTTTCTGTTCAGAGAGTTGTTGCTATTCTTTTCTTCAATCTCCTGTTGAGTTCATAGGTGTTCAGAATGGTTTGATCCCTATCCAGCTGAATTCCTGGGACCAGTATAAATCCAGGTCTCCTCCACCTCCACCATCTTGCTCCGCCCCTGGTGGCAAAACTTTTTTATTTGCAGGAGGAATGTGGAAAATAAAAGTGCTAGTAGCTGTGATCAAATCAAGTCACATAGAAACATTATTTTATTATTACTTTAAAAGATTTTATTTATTTATTTATTTGTCAGAGAGAGACAGAGACAGAGAGAGCATACAAGCAGGTGGGAGCAGCATGCAGAAGGAGAAGCAGGTTCTGTGATGAGCAGGGAGCCCGATGTGGGTGTAGATCCCAAGACCCTGGGATCATGACCTGAGCTGAAGGCAGCTGCTTAACCACCGAGATGTTCCTAGAAATATATTTTAAATAATACACAGGTTTTCTCCAGTCCTCAGTATGAGGAGATTTGACTTAATTCAATGATTTTTATTTTATTTGATCTTTAAACAGAGAGGGAATGCAAATAAACTAAAATTAGCAAACATTCATTGTGTGCTTACTAAAATATAAAGAATGAGGCTAGATAATAGACAATAATGTGGCTGGCTATGACATCATCTTCATTCCTAAGGGCCTTGCCTGGTACTTCAAAATTACTTACTGAATTGAAATGTTGAATTGAGGACTGGTGGGTAAACAACTACTACTAATATAAGGTAGAATGATAAATAACTATTAAATAGATCTTAGCAGTACTTTGTAGGAATTGGAGGAAAGAAGCAACATTGCCCACCTCCTCCCACAACTCCCCACACCAGCATTTTTCCTTTTTGATTGTAGCTGCTTGGTGTTCTTACTCTCACCCACATTTCCTCAATTGAACTCAGTTTTAGTAAGAATGGTTTCTGTGCTGATGACATTTCATATTTAGATCTCTGACTTCAAATATTCTTTTTTAAAAAGGCTTGGTAGTGGAAGTGGGCATTGAAGGAGAAGTAAGATTTCTATGTGTGTTGAAAGGGCATCTGAGCCTAAGGAATTATGAGCAAGAGATGGCAAGGGCCTCAACGCTGGTACTGGGAATGTTAGGAAGGGGTGGTGGTGGGGATACGAGAGGGTGTTGAAAAGAGATGCTTCAAAAGTGCCAAACAAATATAGATCAGGCATTAAAAAATACATCTGACTAAACAGAAGTAAAATTTGACATTGCTTATAGAATTATCTTCAAATTTAAATAATCTTTGACTTAACTAAAGTTACCTTTTTCCTCTCTAGTGGTTAATTAGGTAGGAATGGTAAGTAGATAAAGGAGTGAAATAGACTATAAGCATATTAGCAGGTTTGGGGATTATAAGTTAATTAATATTTTCAAATTTAATATTAAAGTACTGTCCATATGGTTTTCCCAAATCTGATTGAGTCACATAATGCTATCCATTATGTGTCAAAGTATAGCTTAATATGTATCCTTAACATGAATATGATAAATATGCTTCCATTTCTGGATAATTTACACACCTAATATTTCAAAATTTGGCAACTTGCAAATGCTGATTATGAAACAATGTTTACATCCTTAAAATTGATGCAAAGAAAAAACATCTTGAAATTTGACTCTTTGCAAAAATTGTTTTACCCATTACAAGTCATTATTCTTTAGAGAATATGTAGCTGCAGAAATCTTTACAGGGATTCTTTTCTCTTTTATGTTTAATTAATACTTGATGCAGAGAATATTTTTGGATTCCACTTTTTTTATTCTTTATTTCTGACTTTTGTTAACCCAATTAACACCCTATCAACTCTTACTATATTCAGATATCTGAGAAGGATTTATACATGTATGGTTTTTACCTTCTTTTTCTTTTTATTATTGAAATATAGTTGACATGTTATTTTAGTTTAAGTTGCACAACATAGTGATGCAACAATTCTAAACATTACTCAGTGCTCCCCACAAGTATAGTATAGTCATCATAGAACATTATTACAATATTATTGACTATATTCCCTGTGTTGTACTTCCATCTCTGAGACATTTATTATATAATTTGGAAGTTCTTACTTCTTGATCCCTTTCACCTATTTAGTTCATCGTCCAGCATCCTCCCTTCTGGCAAGCAGCAAGTTCTCTATATTTATCAGTTTGTTTCTGTTTTTGTTTGTTTTGTTTTTTAGATTCCACATATAAGTGAAATAATATGGTACATGTCTTTCTCTGCCTGTCTTATTTCACTTAGGATAATACACTCTGGGTCTGTCCGTGTTGTCACAAATGGAACGACATCATTCTTTTTTATGGCTGAGCAATATCCCATTATGTATTGTACCACATTTTCTTTATCCATTCATCTATTGATGGACACTTGGGTTGCTTTCATACCTTGGCTATTGTAAACAATGCTACAGTGAACACAAGTATATTTTGGATATTAATCCCTTTTTGGATATATAATTTGCAAATATCTTTTCTCATTCAGTAGATTGCCCTTCCATTTTGTTGATGGTTTCCTTTACTATGCAAAAACTTTTTATTTTGGTAGTCCCAATAGTTTATGTTGCTTTTGCTTCCTTTTCCTGATGAGACATATCCATAAGTATGTTGCTAAGGCCAATGTCCAAGAGATTACTGTCTATGTTTTCTTTTAGGAGTTTCATGGTTTTAGGTCTTACATTTAGCTCTTTAATCCATTTTGGGTTTATTTTTGTGTCTGGTGTAAGAAAGTGGTCCAGTTTCATTCTTTTGCATGTAGCTGTCCAGTTTTCCCAACACCATTTGTTGAAGAGACTGTCTTTTCCCCATTGTATATTCTTGTTTCCTTTGTTATAGGTTAATTGAACATATAAGTGTAGATTTGTTTCTAGGTTCTCTATCCTGTTCCATTCATCTATGTGTCTATTTTTGTGCCAGTACCATATTGTTTTGATTACTATAGCGTTGTAATATATCTTGAAATTGAGATTGTGATACTCCCAGCTTTTGTTCTTTCTCAAGATGTCTTTGGCTATTTTGGTCTTTTGTGGTTCCATAAAAATTTTAGGATTATTTGTTCTTTTGTCTTCTGTTCTTACACATTTTCCAAGCATGACTTCACAGCCACCTTATTGCTAGTGGCAGAATAAAGTTGTAGCTGTGCATAAAATTTGAAGATTTGTAAGTTTTCTATGTAAATATTACTATTTATGAAACAGTTAAATTTTTTGTTACTTAAAAATACATACAAAAGTAATGTATGGTGATTAACATAACATAATAATAATAAAAAAGAAATTGGCAGAGGACATGAACAGACATTTTTCCAAAGAAGACATCCAAATGGCCAACAGACACATGAAAAAGTACTCAACATCGCTCGGCATCAGGAAAATCCAAATCAAAACGTCAGTGAGATACCACCTCACACCAGTCAGAATGGTTAAAATTAACAAGTCAGGAAACAACAGATGTTGGAGAGGATGTAGAGAAAGGGGAACCCTCCTACACTGTTGGGAATGCAAGCTGGTGCAACCACTCTGGAAAACATATGGAAGTTCCTCAAAAAGTTGAAAATAGAGCTACCCTATGACCCAGCAATTGTACTACTGGGTATTTACCCAAAATATACAAATGTAGTGATCCAAAGGGGTATGTGCACCCCAATGTTTATAGCAGCAGTGTCCACAATAGCCAAACTATGAAAAGAGCCAAGATGTCCATCGACAGATGAATGGATAA
>NW_028052615.1:0-400 GCF_054177405.1 Leptonychotes weddellii
GAGGATGTTCCCTGGGAGGCTCCCGAATCCCATGAGGGTTGTAAGGGCACTCTGCACTGCATCTGTGACCCTTGTGAACACCTGGGAGAGATGAGTCAGGTTAGCCCAGAGGCCCATGCTCACTGAGAGGGGAAGACCCACTCAGGAGTGGCCCCAAAGGCTTGCCTAGCTTCATACAACCAGGAAAGTTTCTTTTTTCTTTTTTTTTTTTTTTTTAAAGATTTATTTATTTATTTATTTGAGAGAGAGAGAATGAGAGACAGAGCATGAGAGGGAGGAGGGTCAGAGGGCGAAGCAGACTCCCTGCCGAGCAGGGAGCCTGATGCGGGACTCGATCCCGGGACTCCAGGATCATGACCTGAGCCGAAGGCAGTCGCTTAACCAACTGAGCCACCCAGGC
>NW_028052616.1:0-400 GCF_054177405.1 Leptonychotes weddellii
GCAAAATTCTATCAATGAAAATAAAAATTGTAGTTGTTAAAATTTATAAATATTTTCCTGTATGAATACTTAGTTAACTACAAAAGTTTTGTGGTGAACACTTTAGCATGGCATTACTTGCTGTCTTTTTTTACTACCCCCAATCAGATTTTTAGAACTGTTTCAGCAAAGAACTTTGAAGAATTACTTTTATTTTTTTTATTTTTTTTTTAAAGATTTTTTATTTATTTATTTGAGAGAGAGAGAATGAGAGAGAGCGAGTACATGAGAGGGGGGAGGGGCAGAGGGAGAAGCAGACTCCCCGCCGTGCAGGGAGCCCGATGCGGGACTCGATCCCGGGACTCCAGGATCATGACCTGAGCCGAAGGCAGTCGCTTAACCAACTGAGCCACCCAGGCGC
>NW_028052617.1:0-400 GCF_054177405.1 Leptonychotes weddellii
CAGGGCGCCTGGGTGGCTCAGTTGGTTAAGCGACTGCCTTCGGCTCAGGTCATGATCCTGGAGTCCCTGGATCGAGTCCCGCATCGGGCTCCCTGCTCGGCAGGGAGTCTGCTTTGCCCTCTGACCCTATCCCCTCTCATGTGTTCTCTCTCATTCTCTCTCTCTCAAATAAATAAATAAAATCTTTAAAAAAAAAAAATTAAAAAAAAAAACACTGTATGTATGACAATACTGATGTCTGTTGGTAATCACAAAACCATGGAATTACAGAATAGTGGAAATGGAAGAAAACTATCAACCGTATGTCTCAGCTCCTTGTTTGACAGAGAAGCAAACACTGGGACACAAATACACAAATATTTTATTTCTTTTAACTTTACCGAGATATAATACATATATA
>NW_028052618.1:0-400 GCF_054177405.1 Leptonychotes weddellii
GGTGGCTCAGTTGGTTAAGCGACTGCCTTCGGCTCAGGTCATGATCCTGGAGTCCCTGGATCGAGTCCCGCATCGGGCTCCCTGCTCGGCAGGGAGTCTGCTTCTCCCTCTGACCCTCCTCCCTCTCATTCTCTCTGTCTCTCGTTGTCTCTCTCTCAAATAAATAAATAAAATCTTTAAAAAAAAAAAAAAAAAAAAAAAAAAAAGATACGCACAGGGAAAAATCCAGCAACAGGTAGTTTCAATCGTGTATTCCATAAAACATAGAAGAATGTATATATTTTCATATATAAAATATGTATTCTTAAAGTATAAAATATAAAACAATGTATAAAATAAAATATACATTATAAATAAAAAATAAAATATGAAATATATATTATATATCAAAGAATACATA
>NW_028052619.1:0-400 GCF_054177405.1 Leptonychotes weddellii
AAGATTTGGAAATCATTTTGAAATGAAAAAGGATTTGTTACCTAATCTTTAGAGGCTTTCACTTTCTCGGTATCAACAAAAATAGTTCACCTTTCCCTTTATTTACATCATGGAGGTTTTCTCAACCCAGGGATTGCTTTATAGTAAGATTAGCCATGGAGAGAGGTTGAGGTTGCCCTTTTTTTTTTTTTTTTTTTTTTTTGCAGAGCTGATAATAGTTTATTTCTTGATTTGGTAAATAGTTTACAAAAGAGTGTGCTGATTTATTATAATTCATCAACTTGTTACTTATGATTCGTGCATTTTCTACATATATATACACTGTACTTTGAAAACAAGCTTAATTTAAAAACAGTATGCATATAGCAACTTAAAACTGTACAAACTGATGGAATGTCAC
>NW_028052620.1:0-400 GCF_054177405.1 Leptonychotes weddellii
TGAAAAACCCTGGGGCGCCTGGGTGGCTCAGTTGGTTAAGCGACTGCCTTCGGCTCAGGTCATGATCCTGGAGTCCTGGGATCGAGTCCCGCATCGGGCTCCCTGCTTGGCAGGGAGTCTGCTTCTCCCTCTGACCCTCCTCCTCTCATGCTCTCTGTCTCTCATTCTCTCTCTCTCTCAAATAAATAAATAAAATCTTCAAAAAAAAAAAAAAAAACCTTATCGGTATTTACACGTTTTGGGATTATAGCAATGTCATATAAAAAATATAGGTGCAGGTGAAAGGACTTCCAAGGATCTGTTGTACAAATTACTCTTCCAGTGACAAATTTATATAAGAAAAGAGAGTAAGATGATAGCAGTTATGAACATGTACACCAATCTCCAAGTTGCATAGGAA
>NW_028052621.1:0-400 GCF_054177405.1 Leptonychotes weddellii
GTGCAAGCTTTATCAAATCATTACTAGAAAATACTGGATTATTCTATAAAATGAGAAAATCATATAAAAATTTCAAAACTCATGTCATGATGTAAAAGGGACAAAATAAACAGTAAGTAATTGTCTCCTAGTGGTTGGAAATCTTTTCTAATTAAAAAAATTTAGGGGCACCTGGGTGGCTCAGTCGGTTAAGCAACTATCGGGCGCCTGGGTGGCTCAGTTGGTTAAGCGACTGCCTTCGGCTCAGGTCATGATCCCGGGGTCCTGGGATCGAGTCCCGCATCGGGCTCCCTGCTCTGAGGGGAGCCTGCTTCTCCCTCTCCCACTCCCCCTGCTTGTGTTCCCTCTCTCGCTGTGTCTCTCTCTGTCAAATAAATAAAATCTTAAAAAAAAAAAAAAA
>NW_028052622.1:0-400 GCF_054177405.1 Leptonychotes weddellii
ACAGGAGATGAAACTCCCAGATGAGAACCACTCTCCCTATACCAGGAGGAAAGAAGCAGTCTGAATACCAGAAGTAAGACTCAAGGCTGAGAGAAGTCTGCACAACATCTTATTTTTTTTTTTTTTAAAGATTTTTTTTAATTTATTTATTTGAGACAGAGAGAATGAGAGAGAGAGAGCACATGAGAGGGGGGAGGGTGGGAGGCAGAAGCAGGCTCCCTGCCGAGCAGGGAGCCCGATGCGGGACTCGATCCAGGGACTCCAGGATCATGACCTGAGCCGAAGGCAGTCGCTTAACCAACTGAGCCACCCAGGCGCCCCTGCACAACCTCTTATTAAAATACTTTTTTTCCTTTAGTTTCCCCATATACCTTACTTTTCCACAATTGCCACTGTGCTC
>NW_028052623.1:0-400 GCF_054177405.1 Leptonychotes weddellii
AGCTTCCAGGAGCTGTGGCCAGCCCCTCCCCTTCTTCATCACAGTCAGATTCCCAGGGCCTGGGCCCCAAGAGTCCCCTGCAATCCCTGTGGTGTGAGATCAGAGTAGGGGCTCCCACAAAGTGACCCACAATGCCAGGGAAGGTTGGCGATCACCCCTGGGGCTCCCTTTTCTGGCTGCAGGAAGTGGAGGTGCGGGGGGGACCTCTTGGCTGTGTGCTGCACTGGCCTGGGGGAGGGAAAATGGGGTCGCCGTGTGGCTGCTTCTCTTACCCCCTAATGCTGTCTGCCTTGGTCTCTGTGGTGCAGGGGGTGCGTCTGCCTCACCTCCGCTTCTGGGTTTCTCTCAGTGGTGTCTTGTCCTTGAATACACGTTAGTTGTTCTCATGATGGGGAGCAAA
>NW_028052624.1:0-400 GCF_054177405.1 Leptonychotes weddellii
CTTGTGTGACCCATGTCTGTGCTGTCCCATTGTGGAGCAAAGGGAGATAGAGTAAAATTTGCTACAGGAAAGCTATGTAGGAAGTTGTGGGGGGTTGGAATGTTGCAGAAAATAACTGACTTTGGGATCCATGTTAATTCATATCTAATGTTAACTTTATTCTACAAGTGAAGACAGGAATGGATCAGAATGAGAGTGGTTAAAATATTTCCTATGCAGAATATGATTTTTTAAATTCTTAGATGTTTTAAGGACTATTTAATTCTTTTTTAGACAATATAAAATGGGTTCTCCCCCTATTGTCTCTATAGGTATTACCTAACTGGTTAGCAGTGAATTATCCAAAGGTTAAATTCTCTTATCTACCAGTTAAGTGTAGTAAAAAAGTTTGATGCTTTGA
>NW_028052625.1:0-8902 GCF_054177405.1 Leptonychotes weddellii
TTTTTTTTTTAAAGATTTTATTTTTATTTATTTGAGAGAGAGAGAATGAGAGACAGAGAGCATGAGAGGGAGGAGGGTCAGAGGGAGAAGCAGACTCCCTGCTGAGCAGGGAGCCTGATGCGGGACTCGATCCCGGGACTCCAGGATCATGACCTGAGCCGAAGGCAGTCGCTTAACCAACTGAGCCACCCAGGCGCCCTTAACTCTTTTTTTTTTTAAGATTTTTTTTTATTTATCTGAGAGAGAACACATGAGCTGAGAAAGGGGCAGAGGGAGAGAGAGAATCCTCAAGCAGACTCCCTGCTGAGTGCGGAGTCAGACACAGGGCTCTATCCCAGGACCCTGAGATCATGATCTGAGCTGAAAGCAGACACTTAACCAACTGAGCCACCCAGGCACCCTGCTGTATTTTAACTCTTAAAGAACACTGTTCCTACAAAACAAAAACAAAAAAACCCCATTGTTTCTAAATACATTTTCAGGGCACCTGGGTGGCTCCCTGAGTTGGTTATGTGACTGCCTTTGGCTCAGGTCATGATCCTGGAGTCCCAGGATCGAGTCCTGCATTAGGCTCCCTGCTCAGCAGGGAGTCTGCTTCTCCCTCTGATCCTCCCCCCCCCATGCTCACTCTCTCTCATTCTCTCTCTCTCAAATAAATAAATAAAATCTTAAAAAAAAAATACATTTTCAGTTACTGTGACCTTCAAATACAGATCATTGTTTAGGGGTATAATTTATATAATCAAATGATAAAATTAGATACATATTTGAATTTTGTTCGATATTTTTATTTTTAATGATATCTAATTTTTTTCATAGAAAACATATTTATTCACATCCCTAGATACTTCAGCATTGCTCAGTCAGGTGGAAGAATAGTTGGGTAGGCGGAACTAGGATGATGTCCTGGGCCAATGTCTTCCTTGCTCCTTCCTTACAGGTACTCCCACTCATTTGAAGATTCAGAGATAATCAAGGAAGTTATTTCATTTATTTATTTATTTTTTAAGTAAGCTTTATGCCCAACATGGGGCTTGAACTCATAACCCCCGAGATCAAGAGTGGCATGTTCTTCCCACTGAGCCAGCCAGTCACCTCAGGGAAGGTTAATACCAGCCCTGACAAAATAGTATCTCCAGCCTCTGTTACCATTCTGAAAGGGAATCCCCTTTGGAAGACAAAAGATTTAATCTCTCCTACTAACTTTGTCACTTTCACCAAAAACAAAAGATAAGCAGGTTATTTCTTTTTTTTCTTTTTATTTATTTTAAGTAATTTCTACACCCAATGTGGGTCTCGAACTCATGACCCCTGAGATTAAGAGTCACACACTCTACTGACTGAGTCAGCTAGGTGCCCCTAGGCAGGTTATTTCTTTAATAACTCCTTTTCATTGTGACAATAACATATGTTTACTTAGTAAGAAACCTGGTACTACTGAAAAGTTAAAGAAGGGCGCCTGGGTGGCTTAGATGGTTAAGCATCTGCCTTCGGCTCAGGTCATGATCCCAGGGTCCTGGGATCAAGTCCTGCATCAGGCTCCCTGCTCCTTGGGAGCCTGCTTCTCCTTCTGCTTCTCTCTCTCTTTCTCTCTCTCTCTGTCTCTCATGAATAAATAAATAAAAAATCTTAAAAAAAAAAAAAAAAGAAAAGTTAAAGAAAAGAAAAAGATACCCCTGGTTCCATTTCCTAAACATGGTCTTTGAAATCATCTTGCCTAGATTCAACTCTGACTCCAGACATCTAAGCTCTGAGTTTTTCTCTTCTCATCAGTAAAATGCAAATAGATTAGTACCTGCCTACATAATAGGGATATTGTTAGGATTAAATGTAAAAATGTATGTGAGGGCACCTGGGTGGCTTAGTTGGTTAGGCATCTGACTCTTGATAATCAGTTCAGCTCTTCATCTCAGGGTTGTGAGTTCAAGCCCCTCATTGGGCTCCACACTGGGTGTGGAGTCTACTTAAAAAAAAAACAAACACCAAGAAGTATGAATGCATGTAAAATTCTTAGAGTGTCTGGTGCATACGTGCTCAAATATTAACTGCTATTATTGTTTTGTTTTTTCCAGTCCTGTTTTTTCTTTGCTCAGATTTTATTTTTTTAATTTCTATTACTATATTTAAACATATATCCCATAAATATCACTATATTTAGTTTTTTTAAAGATTTATTTATTTGTCAGAGAGAGAGAGCGCACAAACAGGGGGAGCAGCAGGCAAAGAGAGAAGCAGGCTCCTGCTGAGCAAGGAGCCCAGTGCAAGACTCAATCCCAGGACCTTGGGATCATGACCTGAGCCGAAGGCAGATGCTTAACCGACTAAGCCACCCAGGCATCCCAAATATCACTATATTTAAATATATATTTTATAGAGATTATTTTAATAGTTAAGTGATTTCTTTTATTACCCTTACCATACTTCTTTTGCTGTTTGAGTTGTTTGCTATTATGAATAGTGTAACAGTAAACATCTTTGAGTATAAGGCTTTTCACACATTGAGATTACATCATTTGGAAAGAGATCAAAAAGTAGAGGGGTGCCTGACTGGCTCAGTACTAGAGCACATGACTCTTGATCTCAGGGTTGTGAGTTGAAGCCCCATGTTGGGCATGGAGCCTACTTAAAAAAATAAAAAATAAAAAAAATTTAAAAGGTAGAATTATAATTCAAAACATATGAAAAGCTAAAAAAATTTTGCCCTTAACTTTCTTTTCTAATTAATTTTTTGAGTAATATTTAGAACAGTTTTTTTAATAAGCAATATTTAAATATGGTATAAATTCAAAAATTACAAAAGGGTATATCATGAAAAGTAACTCTCATTCTCATTTCTGTTCCTTGGTCATTCAGTTATACTTCCTGGAGTCATTCACTCTTAGCAGCCTCTATATATCCTTTCAGCAGAGAAAATCTATACATATATAAGCATATATATTTTTACTTAAAAACATGTACATTTACAAATGCTAGCTACTAAAAAGGCCATTTGATACTTTTTACCTTATTTACTCAACATATAAATTATTAAATAACACCACAGACAAAATTGCCCTGTTTTAAAAGAACAGCTCATGGCATTCTCTTGAATTGATTTCTACAGTTTATTAATTAGTCACATATAGATGGTAGTTTAGGTTGTTTCTATTCTTTTGTTACTGTGAACTGCCAACAGTCAATATCTTCATTCATATGTCTGTGTACCATATATCTATAGAATAAATTCCTACAAATGGAAATACTGAGTCAAAAATAATGTTATTTTTTTAAAAGAATGTTGTTTTGATGTGTTTGATATGTGCATTTTTAATCTGGATAAGTATTGCCAAATTTTGTAGTGGTTGTACCATTTTATACTCTGCTTAAAAGTGGATGAGAGGGGGCTCCTGGATGGCTCAGTCAGTGGAACATGTGACTCTTGAGCTCCAGGTCATAACTTCAAGCCCCACACTGGGTGTAGAGTTTACTTAAAAAAAAAAAAAAAGATGGGGCGCCTGGCTAGCTCAGTCAGAAGAACATGCGGCTCTTGATCTTGGGTCATGAGTGTGAGCCCCATGTTGTGTGTAGAGATTATGTAAATAAATGAAAAACTTAAAAAAAAAAAGGAAGGACAAAGTTAGAAAATTCTCCAAATTTATTTTTCATTTTCATGATTATTTTATATATTCAGAGCCTCTTGAAATTCCATATGAATTTGAGGATTGACTTTAACATTTCTGCAAAAATGTTTTTGGGAATTTCATAAGGATTGGATTGAATCTATAGCTCACTTTAGGTAGTAATGACATGTTAACAGTATTAAGTCTTTCAGGGCACCTGGCTGGCTTGGTCGGTGGAGCATAGGATGTTTGATCTCAGGGTTGTGGGTTTGAGCCCCACTTTGGGTGTAGAGATTACTTAAAAAATAAAATCTTTAAAAAAAAAGAAAAAATAGTATTAAGTCTTTGTATCCATGAACACAGGTTATCTTTGCATTTACTCAGGTCTTTAAATTTCTTTCAGCAACACTTTATATAGTTTTCAGTATACAAGTTGGTTAAATGTACTCTAGATTTTTTTTTTTTTAATGCTACTGAAATGGAAGTGACTTCTTATTTTCCTTTTGGGTTGTTTATTGCTGATATATAGAAACACAAATGATTTTTGTGTTGATCTTTTAGCCTACAACTTTGCCGAATTCATTTATTAGTTATAATAGCTTGTGGATTCTTTGGGATTTTCTTTCTTTTTTTTAAAGATTTTTATTTATTTATTTGAGAGAGAGAGAATGAGAGACAGAGAGCACGAGAGGGAAGAGGGTCAGAGGGAGAAGCAGACCCCCCGCTGAGCAGGGAACCCGATGTGGGACTCGATCCCGGGACTCTAGGATCACGACCTGAGCCGAAGGCAGTCGCTTAACCAACTGAGCCACCCAGGCGCCCCTGGGATTTTCTATATATAGGATCATGTCATCTGTAAAAGGAGATAGTTTTACTTCTTTTCCAATTTGGATCTATACTTGACAATCTTGCATAATGTAAAACTTAGTGTTTCAGTTTTTTAATGGTCATTTTCTCATTCTCAGTGATTTTGAAAACTATGTTTTAAATTGATATATATTTATACTACTTAAAGTGTAAGGTTATATATAGTATATATTTATATCATTCATAGTATATATTTATAATTTATAGTATATATATTTAAATGTTTATTACAAGTTTTTTTCTTTTTTCCATAGATTTGGTTAGCTGATTGGCTCCTGAAAAATAATCCCAACAAGCCAAAGCTGTGTCACAATCCAGCTGCAGAAGAACCTTAAAATTCCTCAAAGAACAAATCACTATCTTACTGTGAAAGACATGCTTCTACTTTAAAACAAACAAACCGTCCTAAGGCTTTAAGTAACTACGTGTGAAATAAATTGTTTTTAAAAATATAAGTTTTAAAAGACTGTGTTTTGTGTATAAGATAGCATTATCTAAGGTAAAATATAGCTTTAGTAAAGGTATGATTTTTGTTTTCTTTTTTTTTTTTTAAAGATTTTATTTATTCATTTGAGACACAGAGATACACAGAGAGAGAGAGCATGAGCAGGGAGAGAGGCAGAGGGAGAGGGAGAAGCAGGCTCCCCGCTGAGCCAGGAGCCCGATGTGGGGCTTGATCCCAGGACCCTGGGATCATGACCTGAGCCGAAGGCAGATGCTTAACCATCTGAGCCACCAAGGCGCCCCTGATTTCTGTTTTCTAATAAAAAAATTGATTTTATCCAGAAGTATTTAGAATGTTAATGAAGCAAATGTAAGTTTTTTGTGATCGTAAAGTGGCATCCAGTTAGGAGACCAACAACTAATTTATATAAGACACGTTAGAAACAACTGAAGATGAAAAGACTGTGTGCCCACAAGAACCTGCTTTCGATTCCTGTGCCTCTTGTTACACAGGCAAGGGTAGTCGTAAAGGTAGTGAAAATGCCACCAGGACAGGCGTAGCTGAAGACAGTTTTGAACTTTCTTTATGTTTCCCCTTTAGGAGGAATGTCGGTTTCCATTTCTTTTAGAACTGCCTTGTCTGCATTTGCCATGTCTTCAAAGTTACTTTCTCTTCAGCAGACATGGTCTTCTACCTCTTGAGCTCTTTTTGTAAAACTCTGAGAAGGTAACTGAAGCATCTAGTTGCTTCTTGTGCTCCTCCTGGAAAGCTTGCACAAAGAGTGCCTATGATGACATTTCGCTTCTTGGTCTCTTAGGATCTTCTTTGCCTGTGTATAGTTATTTTTGTCAGTGTGACACAGTCACCCAGTCACCCAATAGAACAACATCATTGTTCTATTACATCAAGTAATAGAAGACTGATATAAGATGTTGCTATATTATTATTTTTTTTAAGTTAGAGAAATAAGACATTGAACTTTTTTTTTTTTTTTTTAAGTAAGTTCTACGCGGGGCTTGAACTCATGACCCCAAGTCACATGTTCTACCGAATGAGCCAGCCAGGCACTACAAGACACAGAATTTTATTTTATTTAATTAATTAATTAATTTATTTTTAAAGATTTTATTTATTTGAGACAGAGAGAATGAGAGACAGCATGAGAGGGAGGAGGGTCAGAGGGAGAAGCAGACTCTCCGCCAAGCAGGGAACCCGATGCGTAATTCAATCCTGGGACTCCAGGATCATGACCTGAGCCGAAGGCAGTCGCTTAACCAACTGAGCCACCCAGGCGCCCAAGACACAGAATTTTAGTTACAATATTTTCCTAAGCATATATCCTATATCTAGATGCATAAATAATACACAGTTCAAATAGTTTAATTTAAAAAGTTTAAGTATATATAAGAACTAACGATGTACTGTATGGTGACTAACATAACATAATAAAATTAAAGTAAAAAAATTAAAAGTTTAAGTATATAAATAATTATTTTGTATAATTAAAATGGTCAGAACCAGGTTAGGATTTTAACTAATCATTTATATATAACTATATCCTCAACAAGTGCCTTCTAAGTGTGACCAGACAGGTAACAATTCATCCTGGTTTGCTTACGACTTTCCTGGTTGTATAACTGAAAGTCATGCATAACCTGGAGTTTCTTTAGTCCTGAGCAAAATAGAATGCTTGATCACTCTACCAAATAGTCCTTAGATTAGCATTTCCCAATTATGTTTTGGGGATAAGGTACTAGTTTTATTTTTATTTATTATTATTTTTTAAGATTTTATTTATTTATTTGACAGAGAGAGACACAGTGAGTGAGGGAACACAAG
This sequence comes from Leptonychotes weddellii, assembly GCF_054177405.1. NCBI lineage: Eukaryota > Metazoa > Chordata > Mammalia > Carnivora > Phocidae > Leptonychotes > Leptonychotes weddellii. The sequence continues at coordinate 6,751 of NW_028052625.1, forward strand.
CAGGGGGAGTGGGAGAGGGAGAAGCAGGCTTCCCGCCAAGCAGGGAGCCCGATGCGGGGCTCGATCCCAGGACCCTGGGATCATGGCCTGAGCCAAAGGCAGGCAGACACTTAACGACTGAGCCACCCAGGTGCCTGCCCCAAGGTACTAGTTTTAAAAGAAAATGTGAAATCCTCAGTTCTCAAATTTTTAAGTTATTTATTTAAGTAATCTCTACACCCAATATGGGGCTCAAACTCACAAGCCCAAGATCAAGAGCCTCACCCTCTACAGACTGAGCCAGCCAGGCACCCCTCAGTTCTTAAATTTTAATTTACTCAAAAACAAAAACAAAAAACCAGGTTGTAAAGCACCTTATTAACAGTAGATATTTAAACTGGCCTAATCTCTTCAAAAAGTCAATGTCATTATAAAACAGAAAGTAGAAATGCAGAGGAACTGTTCTAGATTGGAAGAAACTAAAGAGGAGTACCTGGATGGCTCAGTTGGTTAAGGCTCTGCCTTCGGCTCAGGTCATGATCCTAGGACCCGGGGATCAAGCCCCGCATCACATTGGGCTCCCTGCTCGGCAGGAAGCCTGCTTTTCCCTCTCTCACTCCCCCTGCTTGTGTTCCCTCTCTTGCTGTCTCTCTCCGTCAAATAAATAAATAAAAATCTTAAAAATAGGGGCACCTGCGTGGCTCAGTCGTTAAGCGTCTGCCTTAGGCTCAGGTCATGATCCCAGGGTCCTGGAATCGAGCCCCGCATAGGGCTCCCTGCTCAGCCAGGAGCCTGCTTCTCCCTCTCCCACTCCCCCTGCCTGTGTTCCCTCTCTAGCTGTCTCTCTGTGTCAAATAAATAAATAAATAAATCTTTAAAAAAAAAATCTTAAAAATAAAAAAGAAATAGACTAAAGAGACATCTAAAACTAAAGCATCTTGGGGCGCCTGGGTGGCTCAGTTGGTTAAGCATCTGCCTTCAGCTCAGGTCATGATCCCAGAGTCCTGGGATTGAGCCCTGTATTGGGCTCCTTGCTCAGCGGGGAGTCTACTTCTCTTCATTTGATCCTGGTTAAAATATATATATACACATATGTATATTTATATGATATATATAATATATATCACCTATATGATATATCACTTATATGATATATATATGATCTTTGGAGGACAATTAAGGAAATTTGGATATGGATTAAATATTAGATGGTATTAAGGAATAATTGCTAAATCATAGGGTCAAAATGATAGACCATAAGAGGAGAATGTAATTATTTTAAGATGATGCAGTCTGAAATATTTAGGATAAAGTTTTTGATGTTTGCAACTTATTTTCAGTTTGGCAAGAAAGAAATATTTTTATACATGTATAGATAAAGCGAAATTACTAAAATAATTAACAATTCAGTCTAAGCACCCTAGTGTTCATTGTACTGTTCTTTCAACTTTTCTGTATTTTAAAACTATTCACAAATGAAGTTGGGGAAAAAAAGAAAAGATCTGACTGTCCGCACCATAATCTAGTGGTCAATTTTTCACATGATTGATAGGGAGACATTCAGATGTTATATACCTCTTGATTGAACAGAATGAAATATGCTAGTCATCTAGCCAAACAGTAAAATAGGAGATAAAATGATCACCTAAAGGACACCATAAAGAAGCAACCAGAGTGGCACCTGGCTGGCTCAGTTGGTGGAGTATGCGACTCTTGATCTTGGAGTTATGAGCTCGAGCCCCATGTTGGGGGTAGAGATTGCTTAAAAATAAAATTTTTTTTAAAGATTTTATTTATTTGAGAGAGAGAGAGAATGAGAGAGAGAGAGAGAGCATGAGAGGGAGGAGGGTCAGAGGGAGAAGCAGATTCCCCGCTGAGCAGGGAGCCTGGGACTCCAGGATCATGACCTGAGCCGAAAGCAGTCGCTTAACCAACTGAGCCACCCAGGCGCCACTTAAAAATAAAAACAAAAAATGTTTAAGAAGCAACTAGAAAAATTTAGAAGATGGGATGATCTGCAGGATAGATACCCACATCTCTTTTTTTTTTTTAAGATTTTATTTATTTATTTGAGACAGAGAGAATGAGAGAGAGAGAGCACATGAGAGGGGGGAGGGTCAGAGGGAGAAGCAGACTCCCTGCCGAGCAGGGAGCCCGATGCGGGACTCGATCC
>NW_028052626.1:0-400 GCF_054177405.1 Leptonychotes weddellii
ACCCATCTTAAAACAGAGTCCTTCCAGGATGGGAGAATTATTACAACTAATAAATGGCTTCAGAAAAGTTGCAGGGTACAAAATTCATATACAGGAACCTGTCGTGTTTCTACACACTAGCAGAAAGAAAAATTAAGAAAACAATTGCATTTACAGTTGCACCAAAAAGAATAAAATATCTAGGAATACAATTTTTTTTTCTTTTTTTTCTTTTTTTTTTTATTCTTATGTTAATCCCCATACATTACATCATTAGTTCTAGATGAAGTGTTCCATGATTCATTGTTCGTGCACAACACCCAGTGCTCCATGCAGAACGTGCCCTCCTCAATACCCACCACCAGGCCAACCCATCCTCCCACCCCCCTCCCCTCTAGAACCCTCAGTTTGTTTTTCAGAG
>NW_028052627.1:0-400 GCF_054177405.1 Leptonychotes weddellii
ATGGACTCTGAAAAACAAACTGAGGGTTCTAGAGGGGAGGGGGGTGGGAGGATGGGTTAGCCTGGTGGTGGGTATTGAGGAGGGCACATTCTGCATGGAGCACTGGGTGTTATGCACAAACAATGAATCATGGAACACTTCATCTAAAACTAATGATGTAATGTATGGGGATTAACATAAGAATAAAAATAAAATAAAACAAAACAAAACAAAACAAAAAAACCAAAAAAACACAGACTCACCGCATGACCCAGCAATTCCTCTGTGGGACATATGTCCAAAAGAATTGAAAGCGGGACCTCAAAGATATATTTGAACGCCCGCGTTCACAGCAGCATGATTCACAATAGCCAAAAAGTGGAAGCACCCAAGGATCCATCAATGGATGAATGGATAAACA
>NW_028052628.1:0-400 GCF_054177405.1 Leptonychotes weddellii
CAGCAGAAAGAAAGTCTAAATGAAGTCATTTTCCTGGCAGAGGTTCCAATTTAACCCATTGCCCGGGAGATGGAGTCGAGCCGGAGGCACTTGCGAGCGGGCTGATTTTGGCCTGGAGGTCAGGGGTGGGGTGCCCCATCACTGCCGGGGCCACAGGAGCTCTTTCCAGTGTGCGGGAGGGGCCGGAGGGGCGGAGCTTCTGGAAGTCTGAAGAATCCCCCGGGCACAGTGGGGGTGCTCTGCTCTGCAGCCAGAGATGCGGCATTCAGAGGGGGCCGCACAGAGGGTGCTGCTCTCCAGCGGGTGCGTCCCCCCCGAGCTGCCCTCCGCTGAGCCCCTGCGGTCGGGTCAGCGTCTGGGTCTGCAGGGACAGCCATGCACATGGGGGGATCTTCCCTCC
>NW_028052629.1:0-400 GCF_054177405.1 Leptonychotes weddellii
CTGATCGTTAGCTATGAAGTGGTTGATGAGCCTTTCTACGAGTTGGAATTACTAGCAGACACAATATTGGAGGGTAAAGTGCCAGGGAATGAGACCACTGCAATGACATCCTCCAGCTTTAACATGTACGTCAGGAAGACTGAAAAGTGGGACGTTACTGATGTCTTCAGCAATGAGAAAAGCAGTCGAAATTATTTTCGCCCGACGCTAAACGGGAGCAGTATTCCTAGTTTGCCCGCAAATGCCCCGATTTCCACCATGTTCTGTGAATTTGCAGATGATCCCTTTCCTTGGATGAATGATCAGGAAAGCTGTTCTGCGGAGGTGGTTGGATTCAGAATGACAGGAACCACACCTAACGGCGATGTGATCGAGATCATGCCCGATGTAGCCGAAGTGC
>NW_028052630.1:0-400 GCF_054177405.1 Leptonychotes weddellii
AAGATCCAGATATTTAAAATGCATAAATACAAAACTCAGTAACATGAACAGAACTGCATTTTGGAAAAATTCTAATGAGCCATAAGTTAATGCCTATAAATTGGATTGTCAGGAAAATGTCACTTTGGGAAAGCAAATATGTTTGGGCAAATGAAGATGGCAATGTGGCGAGTCAGAGCCTATCAGGATACTTGCTGGGGGTGCCTGGGTGGCTCAGTCGTTAAGCGTCTGCCTTCAGCTCAGGTCATGATCCCAGGATCCTGGGATCGAGCCCCACATCGGGCTCTATGCTCCCCGCAGGAAGCCTGCTTCTCCCTCTCTCACTCCCACTGCTTGTGTTCCCTCTCTCACTGTGTCTGTCTCTGTCAAATAAATAAATAAAATCTTTAAAAAAAAAAAA
>NW_028052631.1:0-400 GCF_054177405.1 Leptonychotes weddellii
GAAACCCAGTGATGAAGAAAACAACATGGGGGTAAATACACCAGCAACACAGCTTGTGTGAGAACAGGACCATTTCCTCACCACACCCAATTCCAGGCTGCTTGATCCCTCCTGCCTGAGAAGAGGCTGTCTAGGTGGGATGAAAGCCCTGGCCATGTCTTCCAGCCAAAGGGACTTTCCCCTGGCAACCCATGTCACCATCTTGGAGGGCCTTCGTGTCCTGGCCTCAGCCTTCCTTCCCTCCCTCCCAACAATAACCCTGAGAGAGGGAGAAAAATAGCACAGTCATCTCAGACATGGGGGCACTGAGAGAGAAAAGTGGAAGAGGTTCTTGAATCACATAGAAGGACAGAGGCTGACCTGGGCTCCATGAGTTGCATCACAGGGGACTCCATGAAAA
>NW_028052632.1:0-400 GCF_054177405.1 Leptonychotes weddellii
ATGGACTCTGAAAAACAGGCTGGGGGTTCTAGAGGGGAGGGGGGTGGGAGGATGGGTTGGCCTGGTGGTGGGTATTGAGGAGGGCACGTTCTGCATGGAGCACTGGGTGTTATGCACAAACAATGAATCATGGAACACTTCATCTAGAACTAATGATGTAATGTATGGGGATTAACATAAGAATAAAAAAAAATAACTTAAAAAAAAAAAAAAGAAAAGTCAAGTAAAAAAATGCATATGTTGTTCTGTCAGCACAAAAACAAGACTGGGGGGTTGTCAGGAACATTTAAATTTCTCAGATGACTGAGAGAGTGCAACCAGCTGCGCTCAAATTGCATTGAAAATAGATACTTTGCAAATTCTCATCTAAATGAAAGTTTAAATTACCAAAAGCAGTCTG
>NW_028052633.1:0-400 GCF_054177405.1 Leptonychotes weddellii
TACATCTATATAATGCAGTATTAAAAAAGATCAGTATTAATGACAAAAAGAATCCATGGTGAACACACTATCCAGGTTTTAAATGAAGGCAGGATTAATATAGTCTCCTGCTGAGCCCTGTTGGAGCTCCATTGTTTTCATTTAGAATGTTGCTGGTTTGTTCATCGTGGAGTTTTTTGGCATTAATGTAGAATGTAAAAAGTACTGCCTTGGAGTATTATATCACTGAGATTTTTTGCTGCCCTTTTAAATTTTGCACTGTTGGGTGCCTGGGTGGCTCAGTTGGTTAAGCGACTGCCTTCGGCTCAGGTCATGATCCTGGAGTCCCGGGATCGAGTCCCACGTCGGGCTCCCTGCTCAGCAGGGAGTCTGCCTCTCTCTCTGACCCTCCCCCCTCTCA
>NW_028052634.1:0-400 GCF_054177405.1 Leptonychotes weddellii
AGAAAAACTTATATATGTACAAAAATAAGGGGTGATATGATGAAGGGATGGAATATGACTGTAAAGATGGAAATTATAAAAAATTTTATAAAAGGAATTGATTAAAGGTGTGTGAAAAAAGAAAGAAGAGGATTTAAAAAAAGAAAAAAGAAAAAAAAAGGGAGAGAATGTGATCAGGCAGGGGAGTAGAAAAAACCGTATACTAGAGATTTAGGGTATATTTTGATCTGTTAGAAGAAACTATCTCAAAATTTTAAAGAGAGAACAACTTATATATATATGCCAAAAATACGGGTAACTACTATGAAGGGATAGAATATGACTCTAAAAATGAAAAATAAAAATGTTTTTTAAAAAAGGGATTGATAAGATGTTGGTTGAAAAAGGGAAAAAGAAAAAT
>NW_028052635.1:0-400 GCF_054177405.1 Leptonychotes weddellii
AAAACAAGAAGATAGAATAAAATATTAGTATAATGAATAAGACAGAATTTGGGCAGCTTATAATAGAAACAAATACAAATTATGTTTTCTTTTGCTTGCATTAACAGTGAATTTCTTAAATTCCTCTGGGCCGCATTTTTGTTTTTTATAGTCCATTTTCTTTTAGAGAAAGACAAATGACTTAGGTGATAGTTTTTTGGGTTTTTTTTTAAAGATTTTATTTATTTATTTGACAGAGAGAGACACAGCGAGAGAGGGAACACAAGCAGGGGGAGTGGGAGAGGGAGAAGCAGGCTCCCCGCAGAGCAGGGAGCCCGATGCAGGACTCGATCCCAGGACCCTGGGATCATGACCTGAGCTGAAGGCAGTCGCTTAACCAACTGAGCCACCCAGGCGCCCT
>NW_028052636.1:0-8901 GCF_054177405.1 Leptonychotes weddellii
AAAAAAAAAAAAAAGTGTAAGCTCACAACCCACAAAACCTGAATTTGCTTCTGGGTAGTATAATTTACTCAAAACAGTCCATAAAGAAAATGTTATTTTACATTTAATGGGAACAACTTATATTAATAGGAAAAAATGGTTTTAAAGGCAATTTTGAAAACAAGACTAAATAGGAGCTTAAAAAGGCACTGGTAAAAATATACAGTTTTTAAGGAAAAGAAAGAAGATTAATATCTGCCCAACAGTGAAGCTATCTAGCATTCAAAAAATCTCTAGCTTTTGATATCTATGTAGTGGTTAAGAGTACTGGCTATGGAATCAGGCAATCCTTGATTTCAATCCTGAATTCATCACTCTATAGCTAAGTCACCTTTAGCAAATTAATTGTGCCTTATAAATTTAGGCATTTAATTTGTTGTTAAATTTAGGCATTTAATTTAATCTGTTGAATAAATAGATGCATGCATCAACTCCACATGAAAACTTCAATTTAGCAAATACAGTAGTTCAGTTTACTGCCCTTTAAAAGAAGAATGACTTGTTGCACAGATATCTGTTAGGGGAAAAATACTGAGCAAAAGGGGAAGAAGGAATACCAGAGTTCAAGCAAAGCATTTTTTGAGGATTTCTATTTGTATTTGATGAGATGGGAAAAGGCTTCCTGGAGCACGCCTTGGAAGATTGTTAGGATCCGACCTGGTTGACTGGGAAGGTGGAGCAGGCTGGAAGTATTTCAGGCTGAGGGAACAATACACTAAGCCAAGACCCAGAGACAAGAAAGTGGAGAGATCTAAGTATTCTGGGAAGTTAGCAGCCCTGTTAGCTTGAGGTTTAGAGAATTCAGGGGAGACTGGGCTGAAAACAAACCAGGGTCACATCACCACTTCAGTTAATAATGCTCGTTGTTCTGAGCATGCTCACAAAATTCCTTATCAGTGAAAGTCCACACAACCACCGTTATAAATTACATTTGGCTTTCTTTCATAGACAATGTCTTTAATTGATACAAAGAAATATGGGATTCAGGATAAATATTTTTATTAAACTATAATTTTTTCAGTTCCAGATTTGAAAAGGTATTTTATTTTTTAATTCACACTTTCATCCAAAACTGGACTATCTGTAACTTTTAAATACCGACTTCTCTCACACAGAAATCATCTGAATTTCAAAGGCTGATGTTAAAGCCATTCATTGGAAGATTGGAAGAGAAGGAAGCATAATGAACATTCAGTTAACTACATAAATTTTCTAGTAGGTTATTAGGAGGAAAACCATTCTCAAGGCAAATGTCATCAACAAAGATAAATGGATAAATGAAAGAAATGCCATTCTTGTTGGTATAGTACAAAAAGTAATGATGTTGGGTCAAACTTGTGTTTCAAATTGGCCTTGACCACTTGTCAGTACTGTGATCTTGGGCAATTCATCTAACTTCTCTATGCCTTAGTTTCTACTTCTGTAAAATAAGGACAATCACAATAATAAAATTTGCCTGTGGTATACTATGTTACTATCTGTCCATGGGAGGAGTATACATTCTCACACACACTGTCTTTGGACCTGGACATACAGCATGTTTTGTCCAATATAATGTGAAACTCGTCCCAACTTTTGCCTTTAGAATAACACACCCAGGGACGCCTGGGTGGCTCAGTTGGTTAAGCGTCTGCCTTCAGCTCAGGTCATGATCCCAGGGTCCTGGGATCGAGTCCCGCATCGGGCTCCCTGCTCCGCGGGGAGCCTGCTTCTCCCTCTGCCTCTGCCTCTCTCTCTCTCTCTCTCATGAATAAATAAATAAAATCTTTAAAAAAAAAAAAAAAGAATAACACACCCATAAGGAGGCTGCCCTTTCAGCCTGGATTCTAGAACGAAGAGGACACATACTGTTCTACATCCTCCATAAAATGTAAATGACTAATAAACTTTAATGTTGTAAGCCACTGAGATTTGGGAGTTGTTACTGTTGCAAAGCCAATTAATACACTGCACTACCCACTTCACGCATTTGTTATAAAGACTAAATAAAACAATATATTTTAAAACACTGTATAATCTTCTATGCCCTCCCATACCTTATACTCACTCCTTCTCTTACCTAGGTTGATGCAGATTAGAAAATTTAGGAACATTAACTTGCAATGTGTTCAGCTCCTATCCCATCTCCTTACCATACCTCATAAAATGAAATAATCTTGGGTTCTTTGTTATTTGTGATGTGGATTACCATGAGAATATTAAAGGGGGGATATATCCATAAAATGATACAGCTTTTTGTGTTAGTGCTTATCCCAATTCTTCTGATAAAGTGCTCAGAACCACTTAGGTCTGGTTTCCCTCTGTATTTTCATTAAATCTTACTTAAATCTTTGTTTAGCCAGAGTTTTACCAGAGCTTCTATGTGGAATCCTGTTTATACTTAAAGGATTCCATGGGCGGGAGGGGGGGGCGGGTATTGAAAAAGGATAGCTTTAAAAAAAAAAAAGACATTTCAATTTAACTAACAGAAAAACAAAAACAAAAAACCTTGATAAAACTCAATAAAGAAATGACTACAGAGATGGCAGAGAAAAAGCCTATGAGATGGTACCATGATTCACAATAAACCGTGTAGAGACAATGGCTAGGGAAGCGGGTGAGCCAATGATTGGGCCAGAAAACAAGAATATTTTTATTATTCAAATCCTTGGGACTCTCATTTTTGCATGATGAAGTTGAAAGAAGATGAGCTTCAAGTTACACAAGCCTAGGCAGCTTCAACCTTGGTACAGCTGCAATCTCTACACAACCTTAGATCAGCTACATAATTTCATACGTACTTTCCTTACTCAGTAAAGGGAAAAAAGTTATTTTCCCTTACCCAGTTAGGAGGAATAAACAGCTACCTCACAACATTGTGGTATTAAGGGGAATAAGGTGAGCAGAGCATCTACCATAGTACTTGAACAATAATAGCTTCTCAAAAACTTCTCTCTTAGCTCTTTGCCATTAACTCCTCTTTTTTCCATTTTCTGAACCAATCTTCAGCAACACATGTGTAAGTGCTTTTGCTCCCAGGTTGGGAATCTCCTATAGAGTAATAAAAGAAACTGTAATCTAACACATAAAGACAGAAGACATTTTATGCTTTAAAGCTAAGAGGTTTTTTTAAATATGCACAGATTTATATGTAGTTTTTTTCTCTTAATATAGTTACAGCTTTAATTGGTCATAAAACACATGCACACATACACACACACATATACACACATCTGAAATATGTAGAAATAAAATGACACCTTTTCCAAATAAAGTTGCATCATCAGTTCTGTATTTCTCTGACTTCCAACTTTGAAACCCCTAGGAATTGTAAAAGAGAAAGCAAGACACTGACCCATCAAGAGGTCATACTGAGTGATTCCAAGGAACATTAGAAAACCTGTACTGAATCCAAATTTTTAACTGCCAGATTTTTAACTCCTGGCTACAGTTCCCATGTATGATATAATTTAGAAACTTACTTTAGGCACAGGAGAATCACAGGACTTAAAATACTGTGTCCCTCAACACAAAATATTAATGGAAAATCCAGACAAGTCATAAATTGTTATAAAGAAACGAAAAACAAAAAGAAATTTGCAAATGGCAGGGAGATCTTTATAAACTAAAGGGGGAGAAGAAGGAAGGATGGCTCCTTTATTAATGCATAGTTGAGTGGAACATCCAAAGTCCTTCACACCTTTCTCTTCTTTGAGCATCTTCTATACCAAGGATTCCCTAGGTCCATTATGAGATCTACTAGAAGGATAGAGCAGCCAAGTATGGTACTACTTTTCCAGTCAGAGATGAATCACAGAAATTCAGAAACCTACGTTTTCACCCCAGTCTAGCAGTACCAGCATCACTACCCACAGCCCTTGCATACATACAGACTTGTTCATATGCATCTTGATAAAAAAGTTCTCAAGTCTTCCCACTGCATTTCTTTGAACTCATTTGTTCATTGGTTTGAGATTTGACTCAGAAATTCTAGATAAATAAATCTCATCTTTACCTCTAAAATCCCATAGTCAATCTGTTATCCCTATTATAGAAAGAGAGGAGTAATACAACACAGGAAAAATTATCAAATCATACAAACCAATTTTCTTCTACCCCTACTAACAGCTAACCTTAAACATGTTCTGATACATAAACACCCAACTGGAAATGGCTGTTATTACTTCTTGCCTGGGGCTATCATGCCAGAATTAAATAGTGGAGAGATTAGGCCACAGTCACATTTCAGTATAGTTCATTCATACAACATTTATTTATTAAGCACCTACACCTACTACATTCCAAATAATGTTTTAGTTTCTGAGGTCATATCAGTGAACAAATAGATAAAAACTCCTACTATCATGGAATCTATACTGTGGTAGATGCAAATAAATAAAAGAAATAAGTAAATTAAATTATTTAGAAGATGATAATTGTTGTGATGAAAAATAACACATGAATGTAAGGTAGAGCCAACAAGAGCAGAGAATGGGAGAGAGAGAGGCAAGTCAAAAATGACTTCTTAATGTTTGGGCTGAACAACTAGGAGGAAGTTACCATAACCTGAGATGAGGAAGGCCTTGGCAGGGCCTATTTGGGGCCAGTCAAGATCAAGAGTTTGGTTTTGCATGTATTAAGTCTGAGATGCCTACAAGACATAGATATCTAAAAGGAAATGCTTATGGGGAGGCCTAAAAGACAGCAGTCATATTCAGTGGACTCCTCTATAATTATTTGGTTTTATCTACTTCCAAGAAGTCCTTTGATGGTCTCCTTTGTCCTTCAGCCCACCCTAAATACTTCCCCCTTTCCCCACTTTTAGGAGATTGAGATAGCACAGATACTTCAATATTTCTTCCATGCTTTGCTTAGGTAACTATTCAGCAACACTGAAAGCTAAAACATGGTAAGGGGCAAACAGAAAAATCTTACAGACTGAGTTATCCTGGAAATAACTTGGAATTTTAAAATCACATGCAAAAACTCTCTTGAAGTACACTGGAAAATCAGCTATGGCTAAAACACTGCCACTATTAAGACTGTCATTCAGTGTGAGATATTTGTATAATGCATACTTTATAAGATCAAACCATTTCCTGTATTTATTATTAAACTAATGCATTTCAGCTGCTGTATCTTGTGGTTTACAAATCGTCAGGAGCTTGGGACATTCATGCTCATGTGAAGAGCCAAAAAAGATGTCATTTCCCAAATTAAAAACTGATCTTATTAGGAACAAACAAATATGATGAGCAAGGAAGCAAGCCACTAAACTAGCCTTGCCTATAGGTCTGTAAAGTTTCCACCAGGGCAAAGCTCCAACAAGGAGCAACAGAAAAACACCCTGTTTTAAATAAGATAACAATTCTAGCATTTGTGTGGGTAAAAATTTGTTCTAATATTCAAAACTTGAAGACACATGGTGTGGATTCTGCCTGCAATAGTATACATTTTAAATATGAAGAGTAAAAATATGTATAAGTTGGTGGAATCCTCGAGCACTGTCATTACATCTCAAGATAAGCGAAAGGCTAACTTCCTCACACCTTTTACACTCCTTGATAAATGATACAGAGCAACTTCTTCTCAGGTTTTAAGTGGATTCCTGACTCCTTTGCTCCTCTATTTGAGGAAACTCCCATCTGAGTGAGACTACCTACTGTTCCCAACTGTTGCAGTTATATACTACTTAAGGCAGAACTCATTACAGGATAATGCAAGCAGTTTTTATAATTAGTCTCATCTCTGATATGGCAAATCTTGGGGCCTGAACAATTTGTTGCAATTCTCAGACAACTATTATCTCCAGACAACCTCATTGTTTGTGATTAATGAGTCTATATTTTATTCCCTTCAAAATGAATGAGCATCACAATTGCCATTCTAATAGCCCTATAGTAGGGTACAGTGGCTAAAAGTTCAGTCTCTGAGGCCAGAGCTCCATTCCAGGCCTAGCTCTGCCTTTTCTGAGCTGGGGGACCTTTGACAAAGCTACATAACCTCTCTATGCCCCAGTTCCATTGTCTGTAAACTGAGGTCAGCAACAGAACCTACCAATTGACTACTGTATGGATCAAATAATAAATGACACTGGGCATTGTGACTAGTAAATAATAAATGCTCAATAAAAAGGCCCAACCTTAGTATTTGTGGAGCCTGGAGAGGAATATAAATGAAGTCTATTGTACTATGTGATGAGAAAACAGCAATTTTGAGTTGCTGCCTAGGCATTTTACAGTATGACAACCCTGCTCACACCTGGAGATTTAGATAAGGACATGAACTTATGTTTCCCAACCCAAGTTCCCACTTTGCTCTCCCCAGGGCACCTTCTAAGAGATATATCTAGAAAAATGTTCCCACAGCTGATGTCAGAGAAATTACTGCCTGTGCTCTCTTCCAGGATTTTTATGATTTCAGATCTCACATGTAGGTCTTTAATCCATCTTATTTTTGTGTATGGTGTTGCAAAGTAGTCCAGTTTCATTCTTTTAAATGTAGCTGTCCAGTTTTCCTAGCACCATTTATTGAAGACTGTCTTTTCCCCATTGGATATTCTTGCCTCCTTTGTCAGATTAATTCACCATATAATCATGGGTTTATTTCTGAGCTCTATTTTGTTCTATTGATCTATGTGTCTATTTTTGTGTCAGTACCATACTGTTTTTATTACTATAGCTTTGTAGTATATCTTGAAATCTGGAATTGTGATACCTCCAGCTTTGTTTTGCTTTCTCAAGATTGCTTTGGCTATTTGGGGTCTTTTGTGGTTCCACACAAATTTTAGTATTATTTGTTCTAGTCTTGAGACAAATGCTGTCAGTATTTTGATAGGGATTGCACCCTGTAGATTGCTTTAGGTAATATGGACATTTTAATGATATTAATTCTTCCAATCCATGGGCATGGAATATCTTTCCATTTGTTTGTGTCATCTTCAATTTCTTTCATCAGCATTTTACAGTTTTCAGAATTCAGCTCTTTTACCTCTTTGGTTAAATTTATTCCTAGGTATTTTATTCTCTTCGGTGCAATCATAAATGGAGTTGTTTTCTCAATTTCTCTTTATGCTACTTTATTATTAGTGTACAGAAATGCTACCAATTTCTGGGTGAATTTTGTATCCTATAACTTTACTGAACTCATTTATTACTTTTGGTAATTTTTTGGTGGCATCTTTAGGGTTTTCTATGTATAGTATCATGTTCTCTGCAAATAGTAATAGGTTAACTTCTTCTTTACCAATATGAATGCCTCTTATTTCTTTTTCTTATCTGGTTGCTATCAGTAGGACTTCTAGTACTATGTCGAATAAAAGTGGTGAGAGGGACATACTTTTCTTGTTCTGATCTTAGAGGAAAAGCTCTCAGTTTTTCACCACTGAGAATGATATTAGATGTGGGTTTCACATACAAGCTTTATTATGTTGAAGTATGTTCCCTTTAAACCCACTTTATTGACAGTTTTTATCATGAATGGGGGTCATACTTTGTCAAATGCTTTTACTGAATCTACTGAGATGATATGATTTTTATCCTTTGTTTTGTTGATATGATGTATCACATTGATTTGTGAATACCAAACCATCCTTGTGTCCCCAGAATAAATCCCATATGATTGGTGAATGATCCTTTAATATAGTGTTAAATATAGTTTGCTAATATTTTGTGGAAGATTTCTGTATCTATGTTCATCAGGCATATTGGCCTGTAGTTTTTTGTTTTTGTTTTTTTGTGGTGTCTTTGTCTGGTTTTAGTATCAGGGTAATGCTAGCTTCACAGAATGTATTTGGAAGCCTTCCTTACCAAACATTTGAAGAAGAATTAGTGCCTATTCTCCTCAAACTATTCCCAGGGCACCTTTTAAAATAAACACTCAGAGTAGAGCCCATGAAAAGTTAGTGACTGCCATCCCAACTACCTTACAAGTAATAGGTGTTTGCTACGCTGCTCTCTATCTCATGCTTCCTCATGACCTAGGATGGAAGACTGCCATTACCCATGGCTCACTGTGCACTCTCCCCATTTCTGGTATCTCTAAGTAATAAATCTTGTGACTTTACTTTTCTTTGTGTGACTGTATTGAAATCACACTTTCAATACAAATGACCCCAAGGTTTTCATTTCCCCAAAGTAAGAGCTCAGATGCCGACAGAGCTACCTGCTGACCCCATGTGAGTGGCTTGTGCCTCTTCATTCACAAGGTCATAATCTGCATATTCTTAATTTAATACACCAGTTATAGGCCCCCAACACATACTGTCAAAAATATCTAAAGACAGACACCGGTCAAAGCAGTAAAGATAAATTTTACGCAGAAACTATTATAACTAGGGGAAAGAGACTTCAGTGTAGAACTCAGCTCAATGCTGAATAAAAGAAGGGTAAGTAGGAATCTACAGCCAAAGAGTGAGATGAGGTGGTCAGTGGATGGAAAATTACCAAGAGGAAAAACACATCAGAATCTTGCTAAACTGACTTAACAGAAATCGTGCTGAAGGTAGGCAAAGGTGATAAGAATGGGGAGATTCTCCATCAACTGACTTAGTGGGAATCTTGTTAAAGCTGGGCTATGCAGGTCTAGCAAGGACTAGGCCCCAAAGTCAAGGCCTAGTCAAGAAGAAGGCTAAACAGACACATGAAAAAGTGCTCAACATTGCTCAGCATCAGGGAAATCCAAATCAAAACCTCAATGAGATATCACCTCACACCAGTCAGAATGGCTAAAATTAACAAGTCAGGAAACAACAGATGTTGGCGGGGATAGAGAAAGGGGAACCCTCCTACACTGTTGGTGGGAATGCAAGCTGGTGCAGCCACTCTGGAAAACAGTATGGAGGTTCCTCAAAAAGTTGAAAATAGAGCTACCCTACAATCCAGC
>NW_028052637.1:0-400 GCF_054177405.1 Leptonychotes weddellii
CTCTCAATAATAAAAACCAAAATTTAATCAGCCATGCTAAGGAAAGACCAAATTATCTTTCTCTTCTGACTACGGTAAATATATATTTTTAAGATTTTATTCTTTGGGGGCGCCTGGGTGGCTCAGTCAGTTAAGCGGCTGCCTTCGGCTCAGGTCATGATTCCAGTGTCCTGGGATCATGTCCTGCATCGGGCTCCCTGCTCGGCGGGAAGCCTGCTTCTTCCTCTCCCACTCCCCCTGCTTGTGTTCCCTTTCTCGCTGTGTCTCTCTCTGTCAAATAAATAAATAAAATCTTTAAAAAAAAAAAAAAGATTTTCTTTTAAGATTTTATTTATTACTTATTTATTTATTTGAGAGAGAACACAAGTAGGTGGAGGGGCAGAGGGAGAAGGAGAAGCAG
>NW_028052638.1:0-400 GCF_054177405.1 Leptonychotes weddellii
AAAAAGGACTAAAAGCCAGCAGGAAAAAAGTTACCTATGGTTTAATTAAGTGAATTGGTGCTTATTCTAGAATAATGTGCATGACTAGTCATAAAGTATAATTATTTATAATCAAATAAACTAAAAATGCGCTCATTTTTAAAACAAAAACTAAAGTCTCCTTAGAATCAGAGAACTATATACAGTAGAGTTTTCTCTCTATATGTAACTTCTTTCAGTATGTATATTATAAATTTTAATTTATAATATGCATATTGATACAAAACATATTGATACTGATATACCCATATACATATTGAAACACATGATAAGATTATTTTCTGGCTATCATCTATCTATCTCTTAGTGACTCTCAAGCATTTTGACATGAAAATCTGCCCCAATACTTCCTTTAAAAGAA
>NW_028052639.1:0-400 GCF_054177405.1 Leptonychotes weddellii
GTCCCACCCAAATCATTTCCACCTCAGACTTGAAAAACTGTTTTCTTCTCTCTTCTGTCCTCCCCTTCTTCCTCTCTCATGCTTTTATTATTATAACAACTTCACCTGTGGGTAGGCTTTATCTCTTTTCTTTGTCAGTTGTTCCTTTCCACCTTTGACATCTTCAGAAAATTGTTTGGCTGAGATATTCCCTCCCTCCATACATATATATATGTATATATATATACACAATGGAATATTACTCAGCCATCAAAAAGAATGAAATCTTGCCATTTGCAATGACCTGGTTGGACCTAGAGAGTATAATGCTACATGAAATAAGTCAGTCAGAGAAAGCCAAATACCATATGATTTCACTCAAATGTGGAATTTAAGAAAGAAATACAAAACAAAAAAAAAA
>NW_028052640.1:0-400 GCF_054177405.1 Leptonychotes weddellii
TCCCTCCCCCAGAAAATCAGCAAGAACAGCCAGCCAAGACCAAGTTTACTGATCAGTGAGAATGGCAGAACTCCAGCGCTAGGGGAATGATGCACATAGAATCCATGGCTTTTTTACCATGATTCTTTAGTCTTTCAAAGTTAATTTTTTTTTACCTTTTTTTTTTGAATTTCTTTTTTTCCCTTTTTCAACCAACATCTTATCACCCTTTTAAAAAAATCTTTTTATTTTTCATTTTTAGAGTCATATTCTATCCCTTCATAGTAGTTAACCTTATTTTTGGTATGTATGTATATAAGTTGTTCTCTCTTTAAAATTTTGGGATACAGTTTCTTCTAACAGACCAAAATGTACCCTAAATCTCTAGTGTATGGCTTTGTTCTAGTCTCCTGCCTGATCA
>NW_028052641.1:0-400 GCF_054177405.1 Leptonychotes weddellii
ACTCCAGCAACTCTCAGTTTGTTTCCTGAGATTAAGAATTCCTCATATCAGTGAGATCATATGATACTTGTCTTTCTCTGATTGACTTATTTCGCTCACATAATACCCTCTAGTTCCATCCCCGTGGTTGCAAATGGCAAGATTTCGGTTTTTTTGATGGCTGCATAATAGTCCATTGTGTGTATATATATTCAAAACCAATGAGCTCTGGCTCCTTGTTTTAAAGGCCTTTCCTTAGCTAATGGGTCTCCTACTGCATTGTAATATAAGCAAGAGGAAGAAACTAGGCCCTATCTTCAACAATCTGGCTAGAAATAACTTTAGCTTGTTCACTCAATTTATTAGGTACATTTTCTACATTCCACATATTACAGTGATGCTAAACTTGATGCCACTGAAC
>NW_028052642.1:0-400 GCF_054177405.1 Leptonychotes weddellii
GGATGTTCCAGTTATCCGTTCATTCCCTTGCAGCTCCAAATCTACCTTCCTTGCCTATTCCATGTTGAGAGAGCTGGGCCCTGTCGTTTCCCCCTTTACCAGCCGGCACAATGTTAAGTTTTGTCAAGAGAGGGCACTGGAGGGCGCCTGGGTGGCTCAGTCGTTAAGCGTCTGCCTTCGGCTCAGGTCATGATCCCAGGATCCTGGGATCGAGTCCCACATCGGGCTCCCTGCTCGCGGGAAGCCTGCTTCTCCCTCCCCCACTCCCCCTGCTTATGTTCCCTCTCTCGCTGCGTCTCTCTCTGTCAAATAAATAAATAAAATCTTTAAAAAAAAAAAAAAAGAGAGGGCACTGGAAGGATACTGGAGGGAAAAGGGAAGAGGATACTCTTTCTGGCCC
>NW_028052643.1:0-400 GCF_054177405.1 Leptonychotes weddellii
CCTGGGTGGCTCAGTTGGTTAAGCGACTGCCTTCGGCTCAGGTCATGATCCTGGAGTCCCTGGATCGAGTCCCGCATCGGGCTCCCTGCTCGGCAGGGAGTCTGCTTCTCCCTCTGACCCTCCCCCCTCTCATGTACTCTCTCTCATTCTCTCTCTCTCAAATAAATAAATAAAATCTTTAAAAAAAAAATAAAATAAAAATTAAAAAAAAATTCAATTTGGTTAATATATAGTGTATTATTAGTTTCAGGGGTAGAATTTAGTGATTCATCAGTCTTATACAATATCCAGTGTTCATTACATCAAGTGCCCTCCTTAATGCCCATCACCTAGTTACCCCATCTCCCCACCCACCTCCCCTCCAGGAACCCTCAGTTTGTTTCCTATAGTTAAGAGTCTC
>NW_028052644.1:0-400 GCF_054177405.1 Leptonychotes weddellii
GATAAAAAACTGGACAACCTAGAAGAAACGAATAAATTCCTAGAAACATAAAACTGAAAAGATTGACGGGGCACCTAGGGGGTTCAGTCGTTAAGCGTCTGCCTTCAGCTCAGGTCATGATCCCGGGGTCCTGGGATCCCCTCATCGGGCTCCCTGCTCAGCGGGAAGCCTGCTTCTCCCTCTCCCACTCGCCCTGCTTGCGTTCCTTCTCTCACTGTGTCTCTCTCTGTCAAATAAATAAATAAAATCTTTAAAAAAAAAACCAAAAACTGAAAAGATTGAATCATGAAGAAATGAAAATCTGATTAGATCTATATTCAGTAAAGACATTGAAACAGTAATAAAAATTCTTCCAACAAATAAAACCCATGAACAGACGGTTTCACTGGTGAATTCTACC
>NW_028052645.1:0-400 GCF_054177405.1 Leptonychotes weddellii
CGTTTCCTGACTTGTTAATTTTAGCCATTCTGACTGGTATGAGGTGGGATCTCATTGTGGTGTTAATCTGTATTTCCTGGTTGATGAGTGATCAGCCCAACTCATTCTTACATCGTCAAATCAGAAGACCCGCCTCTGCAGGTGTGACTGATGCTGGCCCTGGGGCCTTCTGTGGCTCTAGGGAGGGTGGCCGGAACTGTGGGGCTGGTGCTGGGGCCCTGCCCTGCTCCTGTGGCTTAGGGTTCCCCTCTCCTCTCCTCTCTTCTCTCCTCCCCCTTTCTCCCCTTCCCTCCCCTCCCCTTCCCTCCTCCTCTCCTCTCCTCTCCTGGGCTCACCTCCTCTGGTTGGAAACCCCAAGGCAGGGATGAGCCCACCTTTGCAGGCTTTGTGGAGAAGACCA
>NW_028052646.1:0-400 GCF_054177405.1 Leptonychotes weddellii
GACGCCAGGTCGGGCTGGCCAGCGTGGGCCCCGTCTGGGACAGAAGCTCCGCGGGCTTCTTCCCTTTCAGCCCGGGGCCAGTGGTGTGCGGCGGGCACAGCCCGGGCTCTCGTGAAGTGAGTCCTGAGACGAGCCAGCAGTGAGTGCTGAATAGATACTGCTGGTCCCTGCCGCAGACTTCTCCCGAACGCCCACCAGCGGGCCAGCGGCTCTGCACCGCCCTTCCCGCGCACACCTGGATGGAAAGAAGCCCATTCGGGAGCCCGGCTCAGACAGCAGGACCCTCACCCTGGCTGAGTATAGCTCCGGTGTAGGGAGCAAGAGGTGGGGTCAGACCTGGAAGTGGGCTTGCAATTTCTGGCAGTCTGAAAGTAGGGCTCGATCCCAGGACCCTGGGACC
>NW_028052647.1:0-8900 GCF_054177405.1 Leptonychotes weddellii
CACCAGCTTGCATTCCCACCAACAGTGTAGGAGGGTTCCCCTTTCTCTGCATCCCCGCCAACATCTGTCGTTTCCTGACTTGTTAATTTTAGCCATTCTGACTGGTGTGAGGTGGTATCTCATTGAGGTTTTGATTTGGATTTCCCATAATGTCTTTTTTAAAAAAAGATTTTATTTATTTATTAGAGAGGTAGGAGAGAGAGTAAGCACAAGTGGGTGGACGGGCCAAGGGAAAAGCAGACTCACCGCTGAGTGGGGAGCCCGATGTGGGGCTCAATCCCAGGACCTGGGGATCATGACCTGAGCTGAAGGCAGACATTTAACCAACTGAGCCACTCAGGTGCCCCACAAACATAATGCCTTATAATATTGATCAGAATAGGAGATTTCAAGTGTCATTTGCTTCATATAACCAGAGCATACAAAGCCTATGTGATATGCTACATCATTTATTTAGTGAAGGACAGAACCCGTTCAATGAATTTTTCTACACTAAACACATACATATAAGTCTGAATCAAGAAAGAAAATATCCCCAGCTCCTTAGAACTCCAAACAGTTCTGTGTGCCCTCTTCTATTATCCTGACTTAAAGCTCCAAAAATTGTCCATTTTTTGGTTATATATGTTATAGTCATAAATACATATTACTTATATTTGTTCCTTTTGTTAATACTTTGTTAGTGATATTGTAATACACATCTATCTTGCATGCAGCCATAATTGTTCTTTTTTATTCCTGTATATTATTCCCTCATAACAATGCATCACAGTGTATTTACCCATTCAGCTATTGGTAGATATTTGGGCTGTTTCCAAATGGCGCTTCTTTGAACAATCCTATACATATCTTTTGGTGAGGAAACACGCGTGCACACACACACACACACACACTCACACGCACATATGCCTACTCGGTCCATAGCTGGGAATGGAACTGCCTAATCATAAGATCCCAAATTATACACATTTAGATATAACAAAACCGAGAGCATATTTAGGAATGAGGAAAAGTTATTAGGCAATTATACGATTCAAAAATGATCTCCGCAGAAAACAGACTTTCTCAAGTGTGTAGCTCAAACCAGCTGGCAAATATCTGTAACGACTTATTTTAGCATCACCACTTAGCCTTGGAGGGATATTTACATTCCTACCTGTGCAAGATTGTCTCTATTGAAATAGACTCTGAAGTGGGTTCTATGCTCCTGAGGCAAATTAAAAATGAAATCCGGGAAGAATTGACAGGCTGTTCCCTAGAACTCTGAGCAGCTCTAATTATGTTACAATACATTTAGATGGTTTAGCACAAAATACTCTACCTGCCTTTTGAGAACTGAAACCTGAGTAGAATTTTCCCAAAGTGCTTCTCTTGATGTGCGCGGGGAAGCTTCAACATTACACATTAACGTAGGGAACAACTGTAGGTTTTTGTACTACTTAATTCGTTGCTGTGTTTGACTTCTGTTTTTACGTTCAGTAATACGGACAGTTTCACGTTGCTGATTCCGAGTGTTACTGAATCTCTGAGTGTTACTGTTGGAGTCATGCCTGCCATGAATTCCTTCAGCTCTGCCACCCCTCAGTGTGCAAGGTGGGGTTCTGGTTCATTAGCCACAAGCTGGGCAAAACACCAGTCCGAGCGGGGCATGGAGGTGAGGGCAAGGGAGCACCCAAGCGGGAGGATAATTTGCTCAGCTTCAACAACTCCTGCTCCCGGGAACTTCTCTGTGTTGTGAGACAAACTTCAGGCTTACCTGTCACCAGCTTGCTTGCAGGAAGTCCGCCGGAGTGCCTCTGCCATGTTCCGGTAACAGCAGGAGCTCGAAAGTTCTCCAGATCATCTTCCTGCTTGTGTTACATAAGCATCCCGGGTGACATATCCTAGAAGGAGACGAATACAAATAAGATGGTAATAAATGAGCAGAACTGTCTCTGATGGTAATGTATTTCCAAAGGTGTCTGTGGGGAGTCAGTGAGGATGTCATAGTCACTGCCTAATTTGCGTGGCTTTCTAGAATCATTTCCATTTATCTGCAATCTAGTTAAAAGCTGCTAGCTAGTTCATCCATTTCGACACGGGGATCCGTTATAAGAAAGCACTTCTCCTGGCAAAGTAAGATCCATTCTTCCCCATTCCCCAGAGTGAACTATCAAAGGTTAAATTATTTTCCAGGCAGGTGCTCCACGCCACTGAACAGCTCAATCTGTGTTCTTTTATCTCTGCATCTCTCACTCGATGCAATTCCTGTGCCAGTTCATTAGCTGCTTGCAGGCAGGGCTCCCCCTTTTCCAGTGGACTTTATAGCTCCAGAATGGTCTTGGTTTGGACTCCTTTCTCTTCATGACTTAATTTTCTGTTTCCTTTGTAAATAGCCAGGGGATAAAAGAGAGTCTTCATCTTTATTTGTAAAACTAAACAGCATTTTGCAATTCTTATTTGTGTATGTGTGTTGTTGGGGTGGGGGGAGGCACATGACAGGTTCTAGAGGCCAATATACTAGAACTACTTAAATTAAAATTAATTAAAATAAAATGAAATTAGGAGTTTCGTTCCTCAGTCACACTGGCCACATTTCAAGCGCTTCATCGCCACAAGCAACTAATTGCTACCTAATTGGATGATGCAGACACAAAACGCTTCCCACAGAAAGTTCTATTGGATGGCACTGCTCTAGTGGAGACTCAAATCCTTTTGAACAAGAGCCCCCTTCTCAGGCACCCTTATAGTCTAGGACTTTTGTGGAAAAGTAAACCTACTTTAACAAAGGTTTGCATGATGCATGAATGGCAGAAGAATGCAGTTGACGTCCTGGCAAAGCCAAATCACAACTCACTGGGATTTTCTAGTTAAAAAGCATTTACCTATAGAGGTCCTAGAAGAGTATATGTGATTAGCAAAATAATATAAGCAAGAAAATACACGTATGACCTGTTACTGAGAAATGAGAGATTCAAACATTTGAAGATACATGTCAATTACTCAATAAAACTTCAAGCTAGTGGGATGAATGCTATCAGGAAGCACATGAATGAGAGTCATACAATAGTTATACAAAAGGTCTGAGGAGCGAGAGCTGGATGGGTGGTAATCAGTGAAAGACTTCAAGAGAGGAACTATAGCCTTGCATATCTTGCTGGTGTGAATGGCATAGCTGACGCCTTCCAATTATGGTGAGATGTGTGGCTGTGGCCTGCTACATCATTGGGATCTATCTCATCCCTAAGCAGGATTTCAGGCTAGACAAAAGTCTTTCCCTCCTTCCTGTGTAATTCCCAGCATTGAATGCTCTTCAAAGGACCTTCTTTCCTGATGGAGAAATCCCATCTTCTCCAAAAGATTATGGTAGCTCTCCTCTCCTGTTGGGGTCAATGAACCAGATGCCCCATCTGCACTGGGCTCTCCAATAGTCTCCACCATAGGAGCCCAGGCCTGCTCCCCAGGGGTTCCATCCTGCAGACATTATGGAGACTGCCCGCTCTCCTTATGATTTAATTAGCTCTGGCACAGGAAGGGGGTAGGATTAAAGGCTGATTAAAGAGCTTACAGGAAATAGATATGATTTAGGAGAATAATCCTCTGGAAACCCAAGTCCACCTGTGACAAATCCCCCCCCCGGGCAGACTCTACTCTGGCAGAAATGACTGCTCCTGCAGGACTTATAGCCAGAGGTGACCCTGGAAAGTCAGGTCAAAGAAGAGGTGCTCCATGTGGAAACAACTTGAAGAATGGAGAGAAACACACACAGTACATCTTTTATTCAAAAACAGATGCAATTGCTCCCCATCGTGTCATGAAGAAACAATGTAGGAAGTGTTTATGAAACATGATTCATGCAACACACTTTTTTCTAAGTAATATTTTATTAATTAACATTTATTTACCAACAAAGTAAAGCAACTACTCTGACAAGCACCTTATTCAAATTGTAATGTTAGAATCAGTTAGCAGAAACTACGCAGAAGGCATGGTGTCTTCTCATCCCCATTTTTAACATCTCTACAAATATCTGAGATAGCTCTAGGGAGGCAAGTGAGCATTATTTCCTGGGAGGGACAAAACTTGCCACTCAAGAAATTTCTCCCTTTCCAAGACTTGATCGCAACCCTAAAAGCATTAGCTATGGAGAAATGGTGCTTGCCACCTTGAGTTGTCAAAAATAGAAGGAAGCGGAGGGCAAAGGATGACAGAACTCCAAGCAGCTTTGTGAGACCCCTGGCAGTCTGCTTTTGCTCTAAGGTACCATAGTTCAAACTCAATCAGCTTCCATTACACAGGGCAGGATCTTGATGAGCTTGTAACCCTATAAACAGTTCTCTGGAGAGATGTGTAAAGTTATTCGAATATAATTCATCCAGGCAACAAATTGGCCCATCACTCAGCTCACAAACCTCTCTGTTGACCAGGCTACCAAAACAGGAATAGTGCTCCCCTCTGCAGAAATCTTCCTCTATACTGTGCTCCTTGTGCAGAAAATCCAGAGTCTTTCAAAAACAAAAGAGTAATTTAAAAAAGTAAAAATAGACATAATTTTTTCACAAATTCTTCCAATAATTCTGCAAGTTGGGCATTATTCACATATTATTTATGAAGGAGATTGAAATTTTGAGAGGTCAATACAATTTCTAAGTTATAAAACTGATATGATATATTCAGAAAGCTATGCTCAAATTTAGGCCTTTGTTGTTTGAAAAGGAAGGCTACTTCTACTAGGCCCTGCGGTTCCCTTATCTTCTGCTGTGAGAACAAAGTTGCAAACAACATGAAATTCAAGAAAGAAACTTGTGGTTTTGATGATGGGAGAAAGTTGATTTATGGTCTGATAGTGTTGAAAGGCTTAATTGATCATCAACTTGCTTGACTCTATGCATCTTAGGGAGAAAATATCTTCATTTCTGATCTCAAAGACAGCAAGTTCCTCTCTGCCATAGTTTCAATTTAGGATTCTTCAACTGTTGTGACATTCTCAGAACCTGGTGTGGGCAGCAATAGAAATAGGATGTGACTACCACCCTACAGACCAATATGAGACCATGCTTGGGGGCAACAACAAAATCAAAAGCCAGACAGGAAGGTCAGCTGTATCTACCCAAGGGGCAAGAGAGAAAAAGAAAAATTCATTATAGGTAGCACCAAGGGCTTCCTTGTAAAAATCTATGGATTATCTGTAATACAGTTCTCCTATTTCACTAAATAATTCTTCATTTTCTTTGGTGGTTGAGTATAAACAAGGCGAAAGAGTCCACTAAAGTGGTAGTACATTGAGATTTGAATTGTTACGGAAAAATCTAGATGGCTGCCAAACCGAGTCAATAGGAAAAGAGATTTCATTTCTAGGTGAAGACTGACATTATTGGAGGGACTGTTTAGGAATAGAATTAAGGAATAAAAATAACTAAAAAGAATGCAATTCTCTGGTGCCTGGGTGGTGCAGTTGGTTAAGCTCTGGTCATGCTCAGGGTCTTGAGAGCTAGCCTGGCACAGGGCTCTGCACTCAGCAGGGAGCCTGCTTGAGATTCTCCCCCTCCCTTACCCTCTGCCTCCCCCTGCCACCCCGCCACCACTCACTGCATAATGCTCTTTCCCTCTCTAAAACAAATAAACAAATCGTAAAAAAAAAAAAAAAGGAATAGTCATTATCACAGTAATCATCATTATTATTATTGCTCTGAACTCTGAACTTTGGTTTATTAGGCATATTGCAGTTTAGAATTCTGGAGCATGGTCTCATATTGGTCTGTAGGGTGGTAGTCACATCCTGTTTCTACTGCTGCCACACCAGTTTATTCCTTACTAACTAAATTAAAATTTTATTTCCTAAGTACCTTGAGTATGGTTCCCTCTTTGCTCTGTTTTCTACTCCAAGGTCTCCTATTAAAGCTGTGCTAATTATCAGCTCACTACCAGTATGGTGTCCAAGGTGACTTGCCTTCTGATTGGCGTGGTATTGGTCCCTTTGCTGAGCAGTTTGCCAAATATCGCAAACATCTTCCCTGTGTAGTGGGATTTTGAATGTTCAACACAAATACTCTATACCTCTTAATTTTTTTTTTTTAAAGATTTTATTTATTTATTTGAGAGAGAGAGAACACATGAGAGGGGATAGGGTTAGAGGGCAAAGCAGACTCCCTGCTGAGCAGGGAGCCCGATGCGGGACTCAATCCAGGGACTCCAGGATCATGACCTGAGCCGAAGGCAGTCGCTCAACCAACTGAGCCACCCAGGCGCCCCCTCTTAATTTTTTTTTAATCTCAGAATTTTTATCCTTTTAACTTTGTATTGGCAATCTGAAAGAATACTTTGGCTTGATCTTGCTGCAAACTAATTTAAATTTGTATATTAAAGATATGCAATCTGTGAACATTCTGCTCTTTATTTCTATTTCTTTTGTGGTTGCAACCATAATTTCCAGAATTTAATTTCCAACAACTCTGATCACTGTTCTTTTGTGGCATCTCCATCCTTTCTTTGTCCCTCTGTCTTCTCTTTCCCTTCCTCCCTCCTTCTTATACTCCTTTCTTGCTTTCCTTTTCCTCCTTATTACATTATTTATATCTCAGAGTTAAAATTGTACTTAGTTTCACAAGGAGAATTTTTTTTCTTTTCTTTTTATGGTATCTACACAAGATGATGGATGTTAAGTGCACCTGTTGCGCTGATCATTTCACAATATATGTAAATCTAACCGTTATGCTCTACAACTTCAACATATATGAAGTATATCAATTATTAATAAAGCTGGAAAAAAATTGTAGCTAGTTTCTCTTTATGTTTCTTGTGTTAACTCCGTTCCTTTATTGACTGATTCTTGTGTGTTGATTTCTAAGCTTAGTTTCGTAAATCATTTTTCTCTCAACCTTTTTTTGTAAGGCTCTCTATTTGACTAGTTTTTGTCCCGGGAGAGGATTTCTTTAGCTTTGGGGAAACTCTGTGTTTTCCTGGCAGTCAACAAGGATTTCAGTTATGTGTCCTTTGCTCCGAGCACAATGTAGGGCATTCAGGAGGAGATCTGTGGCCAGCGGGCTGTCCTTGCAGAACTGGAGAGACAGCTTCGCCTTTAGAGGCCAAGTAGGTAAATCAAATATTTGAAGCTGGTGGGGTTTTAAGATAGTAAGGCTTGCTGGCTACTGTGAAGATGAAGCCCTGGAGAGGGTATCATGTCTCCCTTCTTTCAAATAAAATGAAACAACGTCAAGTGAAACAAGTCTTCTGTCTTGAAAGGACTGATCCTCCCTTATCTTGTCACATTAATAAATCCTGCTCTGTGGTTTGCATGGATCTTCCAGGTGTAAGATTTCCCTGCCCCTTTTGGAAGAAATAATTTATGTAGAACATTGTCCTACTTCCACAATGCTAGCACCTACTTTGAAAGTCTCTTGTCCGAATTTCTATTTTGTGAGATGTAAATTTGACTCATAGTTTTATCCTGAAGGCAAATACTGATGCCTATTTATATGAAAAGGCATACTTGACACAATTTTTCGACAACAGCTAATTGATTACTGCCTGGTTATAGCAAATTGCATTATTATTTAGTGTATATTCATTTCTGTTTTACCCCATCTGTGGGAGGATTACCCATTTGCCCCAATAATGCTGAGCTTTGCCATGTCTTACTTTGGCCATTGCAAGGACATGCTGAATTGGCACAGAGCCTTTTAAATGTACTTGTGCTGTTTGCTTATCCTCTTTTACTCCTGCATTCAAGCATGAGAAGAGACTTTCCCAGGTAACTTCTGCCCCTTTAGCCTGGATCCTGGGAAACCAGAAGACATAACAGAGCTGAACACCCTCACCCTCATCCCAAAGCTTAGACTAGAGAGCCACTGCATATCTGTGAACATGATGTAAATGTTTGGTTTCTCTAGGGTATTGAGATCTGGGAACTATTTGTTATTGCAACAAAGCCAACTAATATAGAATTTGGTACCAGGAATGGGGCAATGCTGTTAAAAAAACAAAAACAACAATAAAATGAAACTAAACTATATATCATTAGCTTTGGGGCAGAACAGTGAATGGCAAAGGAGCTGTTACAGAAGGTTGAAAAAGGCAATCTATATATCATCGCAGCAAGGCAATTGATTAAACTTCCTCTTGCAAAATCTAGAAAGTAGTCAAAAGATCTGAAAACTCATGCCTGTGGTTGATGCAGTAGAAAGAGGGAATGTTTGTAGTTGAATGGATTGTTACTGGTAGTGTTTGAGGAGTTTCTACAAGAAAATGGTATTAGCTTAAAGGAAAACAAATGAAAAGATGAACTCGTTGGAAATTAGGAATGAGAGGTAAAAGAGAAAATCCATAATTTTCCTTATGCAGGGTTGAATGATGCAATTTTTTCTCTTTGCCAACCAAAGATAAAATTGAAAACCACTTTGAGTAAGAAAGGCCTAGTGAGATCCAGTTCAAGACTCAACCTCAGGGCAAAGATCGAAAAAGGACATGATAAGTACACTTTTTGTTAAATCCACTGATTGGATTAGTCTGACCCCAGATGATCCTTTCTGGTGATCAAAATGACTCATAATAGATACTAAGGGCAAGCTCCCACAGACACACAAGAAACTCAAAGTTATGAACTCAGAATCATTTCTTGCAAAGAATTATGTATGAGGACGTTGGTATATGGAGCTAATGGAATAAACTAGATTAACCAAACCAAAGCAAATAAAGAAACAAAAACTACAAAATTTTTGACAAATATGTTTCCAGTCTATATTAAAAGGCACCGTGACTCTGAGATGGAAAGGATCCTTGGAGGGGCGGAGCAAGATGGTGGAGGAGTAGGAGACCTGGATTTCGTCTCCTCTCAGGAATTCAGCTGCATAGGGATCAAACCATTCTGAACACCTACAAACTCAACAGGAGATCGAAGAAAGGAATAGCAACAACTCTCTGAA
>NW_028052648.1:0-400 GCF_054177405.1 Leptonychotes weddellii
CAGACATTACTACCTCCATCATGCAGAAAAGGAAACAGGCACAGAGAGATGGACCGGTCAAGTTCTCACAGCTGGTGTCATGTCTCCCAACTGCCCTGCAGTCTTCCCACCTCCTCCTCCTGGCTCCTGACAGCTCATCCAGTGACTCATCAAGTAGAGAGAGTGACCTTGGCTCCTGACACCACCCTGGGCTCTTCTTTTTTTTTTTTTTTTTTTAAAGATTTTATTTATTTATTTGAGACAGAGAGAATGAGAGAGAGAGAGCACATGAGAGGGGGGAGGGTCAGAGGGAGAAGCAGGCACCCTGCCGAGCAGGGAGCCCGATGCGGGACTCGATCCAGGGACTCCAGGATCATGACCTGAGCCGAAGGCAGTCGCTTAACCAACTGAGCCACCCAGG
>NW_028052649.1:0-400 GCF_054177405.1 Leptonychotes weddellii
GGATTAACATAAGAATTAAAAAAAAATATTTAAAAAAAAAAAAAAGAGCACTCCCCATGGAAGGAAAGGGGCATACAGTAGGCTACATTAAAATTGAAAACTACTCAAAAGTGAAGAATAAAAGATGCTACTGAGAGAGCGGAGAGCCGAGCCGCAGAGCGCAGAGCAGTCACCCACCAGGTAGAAAGTTTACACCCAGATTGACTCACTAGTTCCTACAACCAATCAAGAGAAGACAGATGACCGAACAGAAAAATAAGCAAAAGACTTCAAGAGGCACTTCACAAAATAGGATATCCACATGGTCCATAAATATGTGACGGAGGGTTATTCTCACAAAAACAAGAATTAAAATAATAAAACATCACTATATGGCCACCAGAATGGGTCCAGACAGAAC
>NW_028052650.1:0-400 GCF_054177405.1 Leptonychotes weddellii
CCCTGTGTCTTCACATCACCTTCGCTTTGTGTGTGTCTGTCTCTGTGTCCAAATTTCCCCTTTTTATAAGGACACCCTTTATATTGGGTTAGGACCCATCCTAATGACTTCATTTTACCTTAACACTGTATAAAGGCCCTTTTGGCCATTAAGGTCTCCTTCTCAGGTGCTAGGGGTTAGGACTTGACCGCACTTTTTTTTGTTTCCCTTTAAAGATATATTTATTTATTTGAGAGAGAGAAAGCATGAGTGGGAGGGGCAGAGAGAATCTCAAGCTGACAACGTGCTGAGCGCAGAGCCTGATGCGAGGCTCGATCTCACAACCCTGAGATCATGACGTGAGCCGAAACCAAGAGTTGGATTCTGAGCCACATGCACCATCCCGGTGCCCCTGCACAAA
>NW_028052651.1:0-400 GCF_054177405.1 Leptonychotes weddellii
GAATTCAATGGAAGATGAAGAATAGTATTTAATTTTATTTTGCTTAGTTCTTCAGAAAGTTCAATCCTTTTCCTCTGTCCAGAAGTTAGAATGAGGGGGACACCCAGGTGGCTCAGTCAGTTAAGGGTCTGCCTTTGGCTGTCAGGATTCCGGGGTCCTGGGATCAAGTCCCACATCGGGCTCCTTGTTCAGCAGGGAGCCTACTTCTCCCTCTCCCTCTGCTGGCAGCTCCCCCTGCTTGTGCTCTCTCTCTCTCTGACAAATAAATAAAATCTTTTAAAAAATAAAAAAGAAGTTAGAATGAGGATCTGACCTTCAGATTCCTTCATAGGTCTAGTTGAACTGGGACTTGGAATCATCTTTAATTAAACTGAACTTAGCTCAGATTAGTTTTACCTCC
>NW_028052652.1:0-400 GCF_054177405.1 Leptonychotes weddellii
CCTATTTTGACTATTGTAAATAATGTTGCAGTGAAATGGGGGTGCATAGATCCTTTTCTCCAGATAATTGCCCAGAAATAGAACTGATGGATCATAAGGGAGTTCTAGTTTTAATTATTTTAGAAACTTCCAAACTGTTTCCTATAGTGACTGTACCAGTTTACATTGCTTTTGCTTTTGGTGTCAGATTAAAAAAAAAATCACTGCCAAGACTAATAATGTCAAGGAGCTTACTGCCTATGCTTTCTTCCAGAAGTTTCTTTTTTTTTTAATTTTTTTAATTTTATTATTTTATGTTAATCACCATACATTACATCATTAGTTTTTGATGTAGTGTTCCATGATTCATTGTTTGCATATAATACCCAGTGCTCCATTCAGTACGTGCCCTCTTTAATAC
>NW_028052653.1:0-400 GCF_054177405.1 Leptonychotes weddellii
CAGGGAAGGCTTTTTAGAGATGACACTTGATCTGGGACCTAAATGACAAGAAGGATGCAGCCATGCAGAGATTGGGCACAGGGTCCATGACAGCAGGAACAGCATGTGCAAAGGCCCTGAGGCAGAGGGTGAGGGGAAGATCAGGCTGCCATATTCAGGCTACAGCACCAAGGCGGCGTGGCCGGGGTAAGAGCCAAGGGGGGGCATAGTAGGAGCTGAGCTCAAAGAGGCAGGGTGGGTGAGGTGTTGTGTCTAAAGAAGGGGGAAATTTCTGGTTCTGGGACCTGCCCACCTTTTCCTGAAGCCAGTGGTATGTAGCTCTTCTTTCTGTAGCCATCCTCTGAACCTGAGGCCAGTAGGAGGGAAGCAGCATTCTAGCTGTGCTGCTCTCCTCCTGCAG
>NW_028052654.1:0-400 GCF_054177405.1 Leptonychotes weddellii
GCGCTCAGTATCTATCCAATGAGGGGATTGAAGAACAGTAGAGAGGGGAAGGGAATTCTCAAGGTTATATTGAAAGGAAATTCCAGGATAACAGCTGTGGGCAGCCATGGAATAGCTCTCCTGGAGAGCCTATAGAATCTGAATGCCCCGAGAGGGAATTTAGATAGTCCCCTGAGACTTGGTGTTGAATTTTTTTTTTTTAAGATTTTATTTATTTATTTAATTGACAGAGAGAGAAGGAACACAAGCAGGGGGAGTGGGAGAGGGAGAAGCAGGCTTCCGGCCGAGCAGGGAGCCTGATGCGGGGCTCGATCCCAGGACCCTGGGATCATGACCTGAGCTGAAGGCAGTCGCTTAACCAACTGAGCCACCCAGGCGCCCCTTGGTGTTGATTTTATAA
>NW_028052655.1:0-400 GCF_054177405.1 Leptonychotes weddellii
CCTACTAAGTAGAAGGTAGAGTTACAGCTTGTTTATATTAACCACCAAAATAGGAATCCCTGAACATCGTGGTCTTGCCTGTTTTCAACTTAAATTAGAAAACTAGTATGTATTTTTTTGTAAGTTGCTTTTGCTCATGTTACAAGATTCATTGTTTCTACTTGTAACACTGCTTGTACCTGTTGCTCTCTGACGGCTTTCCAGGGAATGAATGCAGGCCCACCTCGGAGACACGGCAGGAGTGTATATAACGTGAATCACGGTAATACGTATCGCAATAACGCGTATTGCTACGATGCGTGTCAGATAAGCTTTGGGGCTCCTCAGTGCACGTAAAAGCGACGTTTACTCTGTACTGTGGTCCGCTAAGTGTGCAACAGCCTCATGTCTAAAAAAACAA
>NW_028052656.1:0-400 GCF_054177405.1 Leptonychotes weddellii
ATATTGAACAGTCGCTTGTCCCGTGGACTATACAATATGTGTAGCTCATCGATAAGTAAATCGTCATGTAGACATAGGCTAATCGTTGGGCGCCAACGTTGCCAACGCTTATCATTAAAACCATTGTCTAAGGTGGTGCCGAGAAAGCCGATGACGGCGGTTTTAGTCATTTATAACCTTTATAATTAATGTATGTCAGTGTTAATTTTCATATTTTATTAAATAAAAATAGAAATGCAGTGAAACCTGTAGGTACTAGTATGCTAAATGCGTAAGCTTTAGTATGTTTGACTGTCCACACCTTAGTTAATAGTAGCTGAAACACTTTGACTATTACTGTTGTCGTTATAGCCACATCAATAATTAATGATGTTTGGGCTAACCACGATGCTGTGAATAC
>NW_028052657.1:0-400 GCF_054177405.1 Leptonychotes weddellii
CCCACGAAGGTCAGCCCTGAGCTCTGCCTCGTGGGCCAGATGCATCCCTAAAGAAGAAGCACGGTGTTTGGTCAGGGAGGGAGATGTGTCTGGAGGGTTGCACAAGCCCAGAGGAGGGGGCTGCCTGCAGCTGATGTGGATGGTTCTGCTACCTTGAGACCTCATCCCTTTGAGCTAGTTCCAGGGGCAGGGGGTGGGGAGGGACTAATGGCGAGAACAGTTTTTCCATGTTTGTCCCTTTTATCATCCCAGGAGTGGAAATAGTTTTACTTCGGCTTCTCCTTTACTTTAGGTAATTATTTAGGTTCTTGCTACCTTTAGACTAGAGACCAGATTCCTATGGGTAGGAATTCCTATGGGTAGGAAGCATATAGAAGTCCTGGAGAAATCTATGTTAATA
>NW_028052658.1:0-8899 GCF_054177405.1 Leptonychotes weddellii
CAAAATAATTGCAGACAGTGATAAAGGAAAGACTCTATAATAAAACATAGTTTTATACAGAGGGATAAAGTAGGGATGTTTCTAAAAAGACCTTTCTGAGGAAGTTGAGCTCTGAATGATGAGAAAAAGCCAGTCCAGTATAAAGATCTAAAGGAAGAGCTTTCCAGACAGAGGGAACAGCATGAGGAAAGGTGCTGAGTCAGGAATGAGCTTGGTGGGGTGGAGGAGCCAAAAGTCCAGTGGGTTGGAGTTCAGAGGGAAAGGAGAAGAGGAGAACATGAGTTGAAAGTAGTAAGAGAGGCTATTGCATGGAAGCGTGAAGCCATTGAAGGGCATTAAATACGGTGAAGAGCACAGTGGGAAACCACGGAAGATATTTAAACAGAGGAAGGACAGGATCACAATACACACATCACAATAAGATCAGTCTAGGTGCAGTGTGAAGAATTGCCTGGAAATGGGGGAGACCACCTAGGAAGTCTGTGCATTAATGTGAGTGAGTGATGTTTTTCCTTATGTCAGGATGGTAGCGTTGGAGATGGAAAGGAAAGGATTGATATGGGATGTATTTTGGATGTTGAGTAGCAGGAATGGATGTTGGAAGAGTGGGAAAGTGTATCAAGGTTGGAGAGAAGCCCTTAGCAGGCTTCATGGAAGAGATGATTATGCAGTTGGAGGAATGGATCATTTCATAAAGAAAATAAAAACTATATTTCACCAACACGAAAAGAGCTTAATTTAGATTATTGGACTATAAAAATACACCAAAGTTAATGGGCTAAAATGTATGCATGCCCCAATTGTAGTTTTTGTAATATTTTGGTATTCAAAAGCCATTAAGAAAAGGAGTAAGTTCTTTAAGTTCATATTGCTTATGAGTCAGAAGATGCATTGCATTATAATAATTTTAATTATCCTGAAATATACTTTACTGAAAATATTTTGTTGCTAAATGAGCCACAAGGGAAAGCCCAATTTTGTATTCAAAGAGTACACGAAAACAATGTATAAATAGAAACAAAAGATAATTGTAATGAGTATATCATGAAACATTGACATAATTCCTCTGTATTATAATTTGAATCCACTATGTAAAAATTAAGCACAATGGAATGGATAAAAAAATGTTTAAATTAGTAGAATCTTATATGTGTGAGACAGAAGCATGAGAATCATCTGGGGGAAGCCACAGTGAACTTCAGAAATTATTTAATCTTTCTAAGTCCTGTCTTCTAAAATGTGATAATGCTCAGCTCATAGCATAAGATTAAATAAAATAATGTATTTTGCAGTCTGCTATATCAGTGGATGCATTACTTTTCAGAGATGTGGTTTCTGAAGTTAAAAAAAGTCATCAAACTAGTTAAAAAGCCAATTTTAATCCAGTTAGTCTCTTAAACAAATTAGTGGGATAAAACAGATTGCAGGATAAAAATTTTGACTACCTATGAAAGCAAACAGCGTTATTTTTCCAGCTTTATTGAGGTATAATTGACAAATAAAATTGTCACATATATTTAAAGTATACAATGTGATGATTTGATATACATATACTTTGTGAAATGGTTATCACAATCATGTTAATTTATGTATCCATCACCTCACACAGTTACCTTTTGTGTATCTGTGGTAAGAATGCTTAAGATTTACTCTCTTAACAAATTTCAAGTATACAACACAGTTATCATTACCATTAATATCATACATCACAGTATCAAGCTGTACATTAGATCCCCAGAATTTAGTCATCTTATAACTAAAGATTTGTACTTTTTTTTTTTAAAGATTTTATTTATTTATTTGAGAGAGAGAGAATGAGAGAGAGCAAGCACATGAGAGGGGGAGGGTCAGAGGGAGAAGCAGGCTCCCTGCCGAGCAGGGAGCCCGATGCGGGACTCGATCCAGGGACTCCAGGATCATGACCTGAGCCGAAGGCAGTCGCTCAACCAACTGAGCCACCCAGGCGCCCAAGACTTGTACTCTTTGACCAGCATATTTCGCCCGCACCCCAACCCCTGGTAACTACCATTCTATTTTCTGTTTCTATGAGCTTGACTTTTTTTAATTTTTAGATTCCACATATAAGTGAGATCATACAGTATGTATCTTTCCCTGTATGACTTATTTCACTTAGCATAATGTCCTTTAGGAACATCCATGTTGTTGCAAATGGCAGGATTTCTTTCTTCCTCCTGGCTGAATAATATTCCATGTGTGTTGTGTGTGTGTGTGACATCTACATCCATTCATCCATTGATGTACAACTAGGTTGTTTTTGTATCTCAGCTACTGAGAATAATGCTGCAATGAAAATCTTTTTCATATGTACATTCAGAATTTTTATTTCAAAACAAGGAACCACAGTAACATTAATATAATAATAGAAAATCCATTTGGAAGTATTCACAATCTGGTCACTGAGAAATGGGAAAACTTCCACATGGCATTACTGCCAACCCACTGGTTTTGAGGAGCCCAAAGTAGAGGTGCAGTTAAAGGAAGTCATCTGTTGAACCAAGCCCCATTCCTTCTAAGCTCTGTGAGTTTTTTTCCAAAGGCTCAATGAGATATCTCTTAGAGAGAGTGATTGCATTTCTTTTGGATGTATACCCAGAAGTAGGATTTATGGTAGTTCTATTTTTAATTTCTTGAGGCACCTCTGTACTGTTTTCCATAATGGAAATAATGTACCAGTGTACATTCCACTGATAGCAGAAGGTTTCCTATTCTCCACATCCTTGTCAGCACTTCTCTCTTATCATTTTGATGAAAGCCATCCTAACAGGTCTGAGTGATATCTCATTGTGGTTTTAATTTGCATTTCCCTGATAATTAGTGATGTTGAGCACCTTTCATATACCCCCTGTTGGCCATTTAGCAAACAACTTGTAAAGAATGTTAAGACTGCTTTAATAGTGTAGGGTTTTACAGAAAAATTAAAGTTATATCCTTATTACATTTAATATCTAGATATATGCAATGGTATCCTGTGAGAATTCAGAGGAATGATAGAAGTCAGATAGTCTAGTGGTTCCCAGACTTTGGGATTTATAGACCAGTAAATTTTCTCAAGAATGAAATAAAAATGAGAGACTGACATAAGATTGGCAACTTTTGATTTATTTATATTGTAAGATAAAAACATCAAATAATCACTATCATCTACTATTAAATTGATTTCTTAAAATAAGACATTCTTATACCAAACTTTTATAAAAAATACTCAAATATAAATAAAAATATGTATTTATATATATATAAAATATATATATATAAAACACTGGTTCATATCTTTTTTTTTTACAAATTACAACCAATTACAAAATATTGGTTCATATTTTTCTGTTTTTTGGCAGACTATTGAATATTAGTCATGATCCAATTGGCAGTTTTTGACATCTATGCCCATTGGCAGTTGAAAATTCATTCAGTGCTCCAATTTTTCAAATGATGGGAAACCCACTAACAACAAATCACTGGGTGACTATTCAAGTTTAAAAGTAAAGACAACCAAGATGAGTTTGCTTAATATGGTAAAATTTACCATGATATTGCTTAGCTTGTTTTTGAATTCCTCTTAAAAACATAGATCCTATAAACCATGGATTCCATTGATATACCTTTTATTTACATATAACTATAATTACACCAAATACACATTGCTCTGTTTATTCAGATAGTTTTAGCAGGATCTCATAGATGACATTTTACTGTGTGTTTAACTATGTTAGAGTTACACATTTAAAAATCTGTAGATTTTTCTTGGGGCACCTGGGTGGCTCAGTCGGTTAAGCAGCTGCCTTCAGCTCGGGTCATAATCCCAAGGTCCTGGGATCGAGCCCCACATCGGGGTCCCTGCTCAGTGGGGAGCCTGCTTCTCCCTCTGCCTGCTGCTCCCCCTGCTTGTGTTCTCTCTCTCTGTCAAATAAACAAATAAAATCTTTTTTAAAAATCTGTAGTTTTTCCATAATTTAGTCTCCCTCTTGAGAAGATTTTGTATTCAATTATTCTTTTGACAAGCATCAGTCTGTATTATTTCATGTCTCCTGGGCTGCCGAAGGCTGACATGAGTAATCACTAGGGTAGGAGAAGATTTGAGTGGCAATGAGAGGATACCCAGAGGGCTCGGAATCAGGGAAAGTAATGAGGGGCTAGCCTGGTACCACAAAATAAAATGGGAGGTGGCATTTTATCCAAATGCAAGACAAAAAGGAATTGTGCTGACTCTGACAATAGTATTAATATTTACCTCTCATAATTCTTCTCTTCTTTAAGATAAGAATCAGATAAGAATGAGGTCATGGGAGAAGAGACTTCTGAGAATGACTTTGAAGGGGGCCATTTAATTCCTGGCTGTAATAAGTTCATAACTGAACAGATTCTGAGCTCTATCTTCTCTCTTTCCTCTCACTCGTGATGCTTCAACTCCTCGATCCACTTCAGCCAAGGAAAATGTATTGGTCTCTTGATATAAATTTGAGAGCTGACAAGGGAGGTTTTGGAAACCATGATTGCTCTAAAGAATGTACGTGAAACCTTGTAAAATGATAAGTAATTAAAATAAGAAATATGCCAAAATCTCAAAATTTATCATCTCTGGGCAGAGGGATTATAAGCACTTTTCATTATTTGTTCTTTTTTGTAGTTTTCAGATGTTCAACTATATGTAAGTATCACTTTTACAAGCCCAAGAAACATGTTACGTATGTAGAAGAAAAAAAAAAAAAAACCCAGCCAGTGTGGACAACTGATTCAATTGAATATAGAGAATGTTGGCAGTGAAAGCAGCATAATTTCCCACAAAATCCTTATATTTTAAGCAGTAATGGAAAAATATCTTTTTTTTTTTTTTTTTTTTTTATTTGAGAGAGAGAGAATGAGAGACAGATAGCAACAGAGGGAAGAGGGTCAGAGGGAGAAGCAGACCCCCCGCTGAGCAGGGAGCCCAATGTGGGACTCGATCCCGGGACTCCAGGATCATGACCTGAGCCGAAGGCAGTCGCTTAACCAACTGAGCCACCCAGGCGCCCAATAATGGAAAAATATCTTAAACTAGAATAGAGAGGTGTTTGGTGGGTTACTTAAGTAAACTATTTGCTTTATCAAAGGAAACGTGTAAGGTAATTATATTTAATATGCTTAATCCTTGAACTGTGCCTTCTTAGCAATATCATAAGTCTTAAAAATGAGGCAGTATGAACCATGGTTCAGTTTGCTTTGTAAAATTGCAGGAGGTATTATGTGGGATAAGTTACAACACAACTACCTTTCCAGGGACTTACTTGGAAAGTAGAACTCTAGGATGAGTGGAAACATAGCAGAGATGTGAGGAGCCATAGTTTGAGGTGATTTGTGTGGGTAAAGACCCCCAGCAGTAGAGAGCACCTTTCAAAAACTCCTCCAGCTTGAGTCATAGGTCCCTGAGGCATTCTCCTGCACCTGGGTAAATGTGGATTATTTTTTAGCCAACTCCTATGGTAATTAGACTGTTGCCTCCTGTATAGAGGACAGAATATCCTACTCATTTGAAAATCAGTGTATTGACATTTGAATCCAATCTTTAAGAACGTTTGAGCTATCTGGAATGTGGCATATTACACAGCTGATTTCTTTGGAGTTCTTTGGCCTTTATTTCTTTAAAGCACTATTTTAGATTATAAAGGAAAAATGTCTTTGCCATTGACTGCATAGGAAGACCCAATGCCATGTTTATATGTAATCTAAACTAGTATTAAGTAGAGTGGAATTTGAATGACTAATACAATTATAAAATTTTTAAATGAAACTAGCACCAAAAATTCTTTAGTGTCCTCCATCCTTTTATCCTAAAACAAAGTTGTTAATTGGTGACGTGTAATGCCACCACTGAGAAATTGTGTTTCTTTTTAATATTTCTATTTTGGAAGGAACATTAAGTGCTTAGATTAAGTACTTCTACTTATCTCTATATGAGTCTGAAAAGATGACTGGATGACTCTTATTTAGATAAAAACACAGCAAAAATGCAACTATCTCAAATTTAAAGGCCAAGAAAAAGTAATTACCCATATCAGAAACATAAATGACAATTCTTCATAGAAAAGATTTAGAGAACAGTTGAACTCCCAGGACTCACTCCCGATGGCAAATCACACAGCCTCACTTCCACATGCCAAGGGAATAACTTCATCTTTAAGTATTGTCTACTCCCCTCTCATTCCAAGGACTGTGCTAGATGGGAATTTTAAAGTTTGGGGTTATTATATCATCAACTCAGGAGAAGCAGAGCTGAGACAGATGTTAGGAAACTTCTAATCCAACTTCCTTGTTTTCATGTTTTTTGGGGGAATGAAGAACAATAGGAGAGAGAAAAACTTGCGGCATTCCCCTAGGTCACACAGAAAGGCAATTTGCTAATTACATGACAGTTACTTATATGGTTTCATTGTTTTTATGACAAACTTTGAAGCCTTACCTTCTCCCTCCTTCTTCACTGAATTTCCTTTCTCTTTGGAGACCATCATGATTAGGGTAGAACACTGAGGTAATCACAGTATATCCATAGACCCATCCTGATTGCTATCCAGTGTCCAGCACTCACAGATTCTTTACTGCTGAGTTGTAGCCTGTAAAACACCTGTTTTTGTCATTTTTCTCTGTAGTGAACACAAGTATGGGTATAAGTATGCATAGACCCGACACACTCCTGGCCGTGTGTTCATAGTCCCAATGGACTAACCGCACTGCATTCCTTTCTACTCGGGAAAGAACAATTGACTACAACAGTGATATTCTTTCCAGAAAAAAATCTTAAATATACTAAAAAATGTTTATTAATTAAATCGTTCACATATTCTCATACTTTAAGATATTTCTAGCCACCTCTCCAAACTGATCATAGCTATGGGCACTGATATTCCCATTGAGAAGTGTTGCTTTGTGAAGTCGCTTCATTTGATTTAATCCTTTGCATAATCTTATGTGGTAGGTACTAATTTTATCTCCATTTTATACATGGAAAATCTGAAGCTCAGAGAAGTTAAGTAACTTGCCCAAAGTCCCACTGGCCAGTGGAGGAAAAGCCAGTATCCTGACCCTGGTGTCACTAATTCTAAAATAAGTGACCTTTCTCCTATGCTGTGGTTCCTTCTTTAAGAACTAAGTCTTAGATACATGAGTGATTCCATGCTTAGCTGGGATAAAAAGCTGCACATATTTGCAGAGTGCCTGACTCCCAGAGAAATGTAGCTTCTACCCTGTCCTCTCTACCATATTTTATCCCTCTCTTTAGAAGTAATGACTTTTTATTACCTTTTCAATTTAAAATGTATGTAAAAACAAATGCATGTGTTCCTCTCCCTTTCTTTCACAGACAGTAGTATAATACACTATTATGTATTTTCCCCCACTTTGCTTTTTTACTTAGCTGTACTTTCTGGAAATTGCTCCAAGGACATCCATAGACATATTCTCTATTCCTTTTACGGTTCCATAGTACTCTACCCGATGCATGTACTATAGTTCATTTAGCCAACTTCATTGGATAGATATTTGGGTTGGTTTTGGTCTTATTTTGTTATAAATACTATTTCAAAGAATAGATAGCCTTATGTATTTTTGTATTTTTGTATACATATTTTTGTCTTTTTGTCATGCATCTTTAGGGTAGATTCATATGGGTAGTTAAAATTGCTAAGAAAGTAAATGCACATATAATTTTGCTACATATTAAATTCTATTCTCTAATAGTTGTATAGTTGTATTAGTTTACAACCCCAATCAGCAATTGAAGAGTGTCTTTCCCTCACAGTGTTGTTAACAAAATATTTGTCAAATGTAAATTTTTATCAAACTGATGAGAAAAAGTTTATAACAGTGCAGTTTTAATTTGTGTTTCTTATTATGAACAAATTTGAGTATCTTCTCTTACACTATTTGTATCTCGTTTGTGCAATATTTGTTCATTTCTCTAACCTATATTTCCAGTGTTGTTTTCTTTTCCGTTTTTAAGACCTCTTTATTTTAAGAATATTAATTTTTTTATGTGAGAGACATTGCAAATATTTTTCTTAGACAAATGACAATTTGTCTTTTGGCATTTTAATTTTGTTACCGTAAAACTGTTTGCCATAAAATTTCCATCATAATCAATGTCCCCTTATCAAGAAATAGTAACAGAGTAACCAGTTTGAGAAATAATTGTGTTTAAAAACACTATTGATATACTGTGGATTTTTGGAAATGTATAGTTACTATGAATCAGTGAAGATATCCACAAAAAAGAAGCAAGGTCAGTAATATTAAGATATATATTCTTCCCAAATTTATCTATGAATACAAGACAAACCCAATAAAAATTTCAGTAGGCTTTTTTTTAGAAATTGACAAGTTAATTCTAAAAATTACATAGACATTCAAATGACTGAGGATAGATAGCCAATGTAATTTTTTAAAAAAGAAAACAAAGTGGGAGGAATTATATTAACTGATTTTAAGACTTACTATGAAACTATGATTATTGGAGTGTAGAACTATATGTCTTATAATAGACATATAAGTCAATGGAACAGAATACAGAGTACAAAAATAGAGCTACACACATACACTGATTGCTGATGAAAACACAAAAGTAATTTAACAGAATTCTCCTAACATATGCAACAAGACTGCATTCCACAGACATTTGGCTAAACATGCCATTTTATGAACTTACAGAATAGGCAAGTCTAGTCTTGATAAAAATCAGATCAACTCTTGCTAGGGGTAAGTAATGGTTGGGGGAGGTTGACAACAAAGGGATATGAGGAATCATTTGGGGGGGAGTAAATGTTCTATATCTTGGTTGGTATGGTGTTTACAAGGGTGTATACAGTTGTCAAATGTCACCAACATGTACACTTAAAATATATTTTTATTATAA
>NW_028052659.1:0-400 GCF_054177405.1 Leptonychotes weddellii
ATTAAAAATACTAGAGGGGCGCCTGGGTGGCTCAGTTGGTTGGGCGACTGCCTTCGGCTCAGGTCATGATCCTGGAGTCCCGGGATCGAGTCCCGCATCGGGCTCCCTGCTCGGCGGGGAGTCTGCTTCTCCCTCTCCCACTCCCCGTTTGTGTTCCCTCTCTCGCTGTGTCTTTCTCTGTCAAATAAATAAATAAAATTAAAAAAAAAAAAATACTAGAGATGGGCATGAGAGTGGGTAGTAAGAAAGAGTGCTCTGATACTCTTCAGCCATGAATGATGTGGACTGAGTTGGTAGAAATGTCTTATAAAAGATGTGGGCTCATTGATTAGTCCAGTCTATTTTTTTCTCAGAGAATATGTTCTATAATAGTGACAAAGAGATCAATTTGCAAAAATCC
>NW_028052660.1:0-400 GCF_054177405.1 Leptonychotes weddellii
AACTTCCTAGGGTTACCTGGGCAGGCCCTAAATGTAGTTCCAAGTGTCCTTATAAGAGAGGCAGAGGGAGCTTCTGGAACATCAACCCCAGCAGAGAGAGAGAGACACGGGAATGTACTAAACTGGATGAGGATGGAGAAAGGGGCCATGAGTAAGGCCCAAGGCTCGCCGAGTCAGAAAAGGCAAGCGAATGATTCCCCGCCTCCCCTCCACCCCAGAGCCCTCCTGACACCCGGGTTGGGGCCCGATGAAACCGATTTCAGACCTCTGGCCTCCAGAATGTGAGGGGGTAAATTTGTTGTTTTCAACCACCCCGTCTATGGTCGTGTTTACAGCAGGCCTCGGGAAACCAGGGGAGGGTGTGATCTGACTTGAACTTCGGAACAGCTGCCCCACCCCG
>NW_028052661.1:0-400 GCF_054177405.1 Leptonychotes weddellii
GAGCACTGGGTGTTATGCACAAACAATGAATCATGGAACACTTCATCTAAAACTAATGATGTAATGTATGGGGATTAACATAATAATAAAAAAAAAAATTATAGAGAACAAACTGATGGTTACCAGGCGGGAGGGGGTTGGGGGGGTGCGTTAAATAGATGATGGGCATCAAGGAGTGCACTTGTCGTGATAAGCACAGGGTGATGCATGAAAATGTTGAATCACTATATTATACACCTGAAACTAATATAACACTGTATGTTAACTAAATGGAATTAAAATAAAAACTTAAAAAATACATAAATTAAATAAATTTGGGGTTACTACATTTTAGAGTCATTAAAAAGTTGTTCCAAGTCACATGGCTACTGAGTGAAGAGAGGGGATTTGAATCCAGGCA
>NW_028052662.1:0-400 GCF_054177405.1 Leptonychotes weddellii
CCATTTCCTTACACCACACACAAAAATAGACTCAAAATGGTTGAAAGACCTCAATGTGAGACAGGAGTCCATCAAAATCCTAAAGGAGAACACAGGCAGCAACCTCTTCGACCTCAGCCACAGCAACTTCTTCCTAGACACATCGCCAAAGGCAAGGGAAGCAAGGGCAAAAATGAACTATTGGGACCTTATCAAGGTAAAAAGCTTTTGCACAGCAAAAGAAACAGTCAACAAAACCAAAAGACAACCGACAGAATGGGAGAAGATATTTGCAAATGACATATCAGATAAAGGGCTAGTATCCAAAATCTATAAAGAACTTATCAAACTCAACACCCAAAGAACAAAGAATCCAATCAAGAAATGGGCAGAAGACATGAACAGACATTTTTCCAAAGAA
>NW_028052663.1:0-400 GCF_054177405.1 Leptonychotes weddellii
GTAAGCTCGTTGTCTCTGTCCAGTGAGTTACTGAAGTTTGACACCCTTGGAGGAATATTTTTGTCATAACCCACCGCTTGCTGCACTGTCGATCCAATTATTTGGAGCAAGCAATCTGTCATTCTATTGTTCCTTTCCAATAGTTTGACTTTGGTGGCAGTTTTAAAGAAGAAACTACTTTCAATTAAAAAAAAAAAAAAGGAGGGCGCCTGGGTGGCTCAGTTGGTTAAGCGACTGCCTTCGGCTCAGGTCATGATCCTGGAGTCCCGGGATCGAGTCCCGCATCGGGCTCCCTGCTCGGCGGGGAGTCTGCTTCTCCCTCTGACCCTCCTCCCTCTCATGCTGTCTCTCATTCTCTCTGTCTCAAATAAATAAATAAAATCTTTAAAAAAAAAAAAAA
>NW_028052664.1:0-400 GCF_054177405.1 Leptonychotes weddellii
AACCATTAGAAGCAATGCTGGGCCATGCAGGACCCTGGAGACTCACTAGTTAGTAACCCTTTAGTGGCTGGGCTACTAGGAAGTCCAGGAAGGTCCCAGAGGAAGGGCCAAGGTGGCGGGGAGCACAGCACTTGGGAAGAGGTAGCAGGTTGGGGCAATGA
Organism: Leptonychotes weddellii; assembly: GCF_054177405.1. Taxonomy (NCBI): domain Eukaryota; kingdom Metazoa; phylum Chordata; class Mammalia; order Carnivora; family Phocidae; genus Leptonychotes; species Leptonychotes weddellii. The sequence goes on from NW_028052664.1 coordinate 162, forward strand.
CTATGTATGAACTAGTCCTGAAGGCTATACCGGTACACAATGGCCAAATACCATCTCTGAGCTTAATACCTAAAGAGCCTGGTGGTGCCTACCGACATCAGGTGATGATTCATTCATTCATACATGATTGTGGGAAAGCCAGGCATTTAGAAAGAGGAGATTAAGCAATCTATCTGAAACTTATATAGAGATTTCTGATCTTCATCACTTGACCAATTATTTAGAAATATTTTCTTATC
>NW_028052665.1:0-400 GCF_054177405.1 Leptonychotes weddellii
CTCCCATTTCCAGAGGCATTCAAACAGGAGGAAGGGCTCTTGGCAGGAATGCTATGCAGGAACTCTGAGCAACATAACTTGGCTTTTTTGGAGAGATTATTATAGTGGGATCAATGTTGTCCCTCTAAAGATGTTTACACCTGACCCCCAGAACCAGTGAGAAAGGGTCTTTGCAGATGTAATTGGGTTCAGGGTCTTCAGATAGGCCACTATCTTGACAGTCCCTGACTCCAACAACAAGTGTCCTTCTAAGAGGCAGACAGAGGAGAGATGCAGAGGGAGGAGGCCACATTGACACGAGGCAAAGCCTGAGTGATGAGGCCACAAGCCAGGGAGGCCTGGGGTCCCCAAAGCTGGAAGAGGCAGGAAGCACGTCCTTCCAGAGCTTCTGGGGGAGCCC
>NW_028052666.1:0-400 GCF_054177405.1 Leptonychotes weddellii
ACCATTCCATGGAAGATTCATAACTGTGTAAAAATGAAACCTGACATACAATAATACATACATTATGATGCCATTTGCATAAAAGCACAAAAAAATAAAATATATTGACATAGGGATGCATACACAAGTACAAAACTATGAAGAAAAGCAAGGAAATTGCCTTATAATTCATGACGCTAACTCCATCTGGAAAGAGATGAGGTGATTCTTCCCTTAAGTATCATCTTGAGTGAGATGGGTGGTATGAAGGCTTCTTCCAAGTCTTGATCTGATTGACATTATACAGATTCCCTATATAATGTTTCAGTTGACTGTGCAATTGTTTCATATATCTTCCACATATGTAATATTTTAGTAAGTTTCCAGAATGTAAAACTCAGTATAAAAATAAATCTCGGGG
>NW_028052667.1:0-400 GCF_054177405.1 Leptonychotes weddellii
AATAACACTGAAGAAAGATATTTAATTTGCAAATTGTGGGTCATTCTGACATCCTGACATTGACAGTTAAACATTTTTAGTATATTCTTCACTATCATTCATGATTTAGTTCAGTTTTTCTTCATTAAATATATATTTTTTAACTCTTCCAATCACATCATGTCATTCCTTATTCTTTCTCTAATTTGTTCAAATATCCATGGGCGCCTGGGTGGCTCAGTTGGTTAAGCGACTGCCTTCAGCTCAGGTCATGATCCTGGAGTCCCGGGATCGAGTCCCACATCGGGCTCCCTGCTCAGCGGGGGTCTGCTTCTCCCTCTGACCCTCTTCCCTCTCTTGCTATCTGTCTCTCATTCTCTCTCTCTCAAATAAATAAATAAAATCTTTAAAAAAAAAAAAA
>NW_028052668.1:0-400 GCF_054177405.1 Leptonychotes weddellii
AGGCAACCCACAGAATGGGAGAAGATATTTGCAAATGACACTACAGATAAAGGGCTGGTATCCAAGATCTATAAAGAACTTCTCAAACTCAACACCCAAAAAACAAATAATCAAGTCAAAAAGTGGGCAGAAGAGATGAACAGACACTTCTCTGAAGAAGACATACAAATGGCTAACAGACACATGAAAAAATGTTCATTGTCATTAGCCATCAGGGAAATCCAAATCAAAACCACACAATACCACCTTACACCAGTTAGAATGGCAAAAATGGACAGGGCAAGAAACAACAAACGTTGGAGAGGTTGTGGAGAAAGGGGAACCCTCTTACACTGTTGGTGGGAATGCAAGTTGGCACAGCCACTACAGCGCCTGGCCCATAGTAGGTATTCCATAAATA
>NW_028052669.1:0-8898 GCF_054177405.1 Leptonychotes weddellii
AGGGTCATGAGTTCAAGCCCCATGTTGGGCTCCACGCTGGGCATGGAGCCTACTTAAAAAAAGAAAAATTCATCACAAGAAAAATAAATTTGCAAGTATGTATGGAGATGGATGTTACCTAGACTTATTGTGGTAACTGTTTTGCAATATACTACAGTATATACAAATATCAAATCATTATGTTGTACACCTGAAACTAATGTTATGTCAATTACACTTCATTAAAAAAATAATAAAATATATGTGTGGGGGGAAAAAAAAGAAGCCATTCCCAACCCTGAGGCCATGAAATACACATCATCTTCAAGAAGCTTCACCATGTTGCCTTTCACACTCAGGTCTATAATCCACCTAAACTTGACTTTTTGTACACAGTGAAAGTACGAATTCAATTTCATTTCTCTCCATCTGGATGCCCAGTTGTCCCAGCATCACCTCCTGAAAAGCCCCTCTCCCATAAATCAAGTGCTCACACACGCATGAATTACTCTGAGCTCTTTACTCTGTTCCAGGCCTACTGATGTCCCACTGCCAATGTAATGCACTGAATTAATAACTAGTCTTGATACCCAAGAGCATCTTTCTATCTTTTTCTCCTTCAAGAATGTCTTGGTTATTCTCAGCCCTCTGCATTTCCATATATATTTTAGAATTAGCTTGTCAAGTTGCACACCAAAACAAAGCAAAACAAACAAAAACCTGTTTCAGATTTTTATTGGAATTACATGGGATTATAAATCAATTTGAGGACATCTTAACAAAATTGAGTCCTCCAATCCATGAATATGGTGGATCCTTCTATTTATTTGTCTTCCTTAAGGTCTCCAATCATGTGTTATAGTTTCCGTCACAGAAATACTGCACATTTTTCTATTACTATTTTCAGGTACTTAATTTTTTCTATGCTATTAAAAATGGTCACTTTAAAAAAAATTCATTTTCTAACTGTAGCTGGTATATAGAAATGCAACTAATTTTTATATTAATTCTGTCCAGCAACAATAAAGACTAGAATGGAAATAAATGAAACAGAGAATAGAAAAATAGAGAAAATCAATGAAACCAAAATTTTTTTTTTTAAGATTTATTATTTATTTATTTGACAGAGAGAGACACAGCGAGAGAGGGAACACAAGCAGGGGGAGTGGGAGAGGGAGAAGCAGGCTTCCCGCCAAGCAGGGAGCCCGATGTGGGGCTCGATCCCAGGACCCTGGGATCATGACCTGAGCCGAAGGCAGATGCCTAACGGCTGAGCCACCCAGGCGCCCCCCAAATTTCTTTCTTTTAAGAAATCAACCAAATTGACAAACTTTTAGCCAGACTGATAAAAAGAAGGAAAGAGAAAAAGAAAAAGCACTCAAATTACTAAAATCAGGAATGAAAGAAGGAACATTACTACCAAACTTACAGAAACAAAAAGGAGTACAAGGGAATACCATGAACAACTGCATGCCAACAAATGAGACAACCTAGATGAAATGGACAAACTCCTAGAAAGACACTATTACGAATTGAACTGTGTCTCCCCAAATTCATAGGCTGAAGTCCTAACCGCTAATACCTTAAAATGTGACCTTATTTGAAAACAGGGTTGTTGTAGACTTAATTAGTTGATATGAGGTCATACTGGAATAGGTAAGCCCCTGTCCTTAAGAGACAGGTGAAATGTGGACACAGCATGCCCAGAGGGAGCAGAGATCAGAGCGCAGCATCTACATGCCCCAGATGCCCAAGACAGCCAGCAAACCACCAGAAGCCAGAAGAGAACTATGGAGCAGATTCTCCTCAAAGTCTCTGAAGGAACCAACTCTACCAACACCTTCATCTCCAACTTCTAGCCTCCAGAACTGTGAGAATAATAAATTTCTGTTTTTTAAGCAACCCAGTTTGCTATGGCAGAAAACTAATGCAGATGCAAACTACCAAAACTGACTAAAGAGGAAATAGAAAATCCTAGTCAACCTATAAGAAGTAAAGAGATTGAATTAATAATCAAAAAACTTCCCACAAAGAAAAGCCCAGACCCAGATGATCTTATTGATGAATTCTACCAAACATTTAAAGAATTAATACCAATTCTTTGCAAACTCTTCCTAAAAGGCCAGTACTAATTGCCCTGATAACAAAACCAGACAAAAGACATCACCAGAAGACTACAGACCAATATTCCTTAGGAACATAGATGCAAAAATCATCAACAAAATACTAGCAAACTAAATCCAGCAATATATAAAAAGGATTATATACTATGACCAAGTGGGATTTACCCCAGCAATGTAAGGTTGGTTCAACTATGAAAATCAATCTTTTTTTTTTTTTTTTTAAGATTTTATTTATTTATTGGAGAGAGAATGAGTGAGAGAGAGCAGGAGAGGGGGGAGGGTCAGAGGGAGAAGCAGACTCCCTGCTAAGCAGGGAGCCTGATGTGGGACTCGATCCTGGGACTCCAGGATCACGACCTGAGCCGAAGGCAGTCGCTTAACCAACTGAGCCACCCAGGCGCCCCTATGAAAATCAATCTTAAGTAATACAATGTATGAAGAGAAGAAAAAACAAAAACCACATGATCATCTCAATAGATACAGAAAAGGCATTTGATCAAATATAACACCCTTCAGGTTAAAAACACTCAACAAACTAGGAATAGAAGGAAATTTCCTCAACCTGATAAAGAGCATCTATAAAAACCCACAGCTACACAAGGATGTCAGCTCTCGCCACTTCTACTGCCCATTGTACTGGAGGGTCTAGCCAAGGAAATCAGGTAAGAAAAAGAATTTTTCCAGTAATCTATGAAACTCATTTATTAATTCTAATAATATTGCCTATAGATTTCTTTGGAATTTCCTACACTCACAATTACATCATCTGCTGAAAATAGTTTTGTTTCTTCCTTTCTTTTCTTTTAATAAAGATTTTATTTATTTATTTGAGAGACAGAGATAGGAAGAGAGAGCACGAGTGAGTAGGAGAAGGAGAAGCAGGCTCCCCGCTGAGCAGGGAGCCCGACTCGGGACTCCATTCCAGAATCCCAGGATCATAACCTGAGCCAAAGGCGGACGCTTAACCGACTAAGCCACCCAGGCACCCCTTGTTTCTTCCTTTCTAACCTATATACAGTTTCTTTTTTCCTGCATTACTGCTCTGGCTACAATCTGGCTGAAGTAATGGGCACCCAGGTCTTATTCCTGAACTGAGAGCAATAAGTTTTCAATGTTAAACACTGGGTATCATCTTTATTATAGCTTTTTTAAAAAAAGATAATCTTCCCTTCTACTCCTGGCTTGCCGTTAAGTTTTAATGAGTAGATAGTACATTTTACCACACTTTTTCTCTCTTTATCAAGATGATCGTAAGACTGTCCTCCTTTAACCTGTTAGTGAGGTGGATTATAGCAATTACATAATATTAACCCTTCCATTCCTCTCTAAAACTAACTTGGTCAAAATGTATTCTTCTTGGGACACCTGGGTGGCTCAGTCATTAAGCGTCTGCCTTTGGCTCAGGTCATGATCCCAGGGTCCTGGGATCAAGCCCCGCACTGGGCTCCCTACTCAACGGGAGGCCTGCTTCTCCCTCTCCCACTCCCCCTGCTTGTGTTCCCTGTCTGTAAAAAAATAAATAAAATCTTTTTAAAAAAAAGTGTATTCTTATGTATTACTGCTTTTAATTTGCTAATATTTTATTTAGGATTTTTTACATCTGTGTTCCTAGAACATGAAACTGGACTGGACTTTTGCCTTCTGGAATTGTTCTTGTAGGGTTTTAGAATTAAGGTTAAGTTAGCCTTGTCCACTCAAGTCAGCCAACAAACACTTACTGAGCTCCTACTATGTGACCAGCACTATTCTGGGTGCTTGGTAAATTAAATAGACAAAAATCCTTCTTTTTGTGGTGCTCACATTCTAGAGAGGGTGACAAACTCAATAAAAAATACAATACATAGGATTTAGAAGGTGCGAAGTACTATAGGAAAAAAGAAAAAGAGTAGATATGATGAACTGAAAATGATGGGCAAAGGAATTAAGTTTGCAGTTTTAAATAGGACTTCATCAGGAAAATGGCATTTGAGAAAAGACTTGAGGGAGATGAGGGTGTCAGTCATGCAAACATCTCTGAGAAGTGTTTTCAGGAAAAGGAGAGAGCCAGCACAAAAGCAGACAGGCTGCAGTGTGCTGGTGTGTTCGAGGAGGGCACAAAGGTCAGTGTAAATGAGGGAGAATGCACAGACGTGTGGAAGAGGAGGCTGGAGAGGGGACAGGGGCCACGTCACTTATATTCTTGCACACGACTGGAAGGACAAGATCCGAGTGAGGTCTGAAAAGGACCATCCTGGCTGTCGAGCATGGACTCTACAGGAACAGGTGGTAGCAAGAATAAGGTGGGAGAAAGGGAAATGGTGAAGAGTGATCAGATTCTCACATATTGTAAAGGCAGAATCAACAGGATTTCCTGACAGACAGGATCTAGGTTTCAGAGAACAGAGATAGCAATGCCCACACTGTTTGATCTGTGTGGAAGGACACGCTACTACCAACTGAAATGGATACAAAGGACCCGAGGCTGGAGCACATTTGGAAAGGAGAAACAAGAGGTCAGTATGGACAAGACACAGTCTGAGAGATCTATCGAGTGTTCAAGTGGAGATGTCAGCTAGGTGATTGGATGTTTTAAGTCTGAGTTTAGAAAAAAAGGTCTGGGTTAATGACATAAATTTAAAATACATTTCATCATATGCAAATACACAGAGATTTTCATGTTATCTCTTCATTGATTTCTAGTATAATTGCACTGTAGTCTAAAACACACTCCAGGGGCGCCTGGGTGGCTCAGTCGTTAAGCGTCTGCCTTCGGCTCAGGTCATGATCCCAGGGTCCAGGGATCAAGCCCCCCATCGGGCTCCCTGCTCGGCGGGAGGCCTGCTTCTCCCTCTCCCACTCCCCCTGCTTGTGCTCTCTCTTTCGCTGTCTCTCTCTCTGTCAAAAAATAAATAAAAAGTCTCTAAAAAAGAAAAAATAAAGCACACTCTAGAACAGGTTGGCAAACGGTCTCTGAAAGGTCCAACTTGTAGGTTTTACAGGCACAGATGGTCTCTACTACATATTCATCTTTGTGTTTCTACTATAGCCCTTTAAAAATGTAAAACCATCCTTAGCTTATGGACATATAAAAAAGGCCATGGGCTCGGGGCACCTGGGTGGATCAGTCGGTTAAACATCCAGCTCTTGGTTTCTGCTCAGGTCGTGATCTCAGGGTCGTGAGATCGAGCCCCGTGTTGGGCTCCATGCTCAGCACGGAGTCTGCTTGAGATTCTCTTTCCCTCTCCCTCTGCCCCTCCCACTCATGCTTGCTCTCTAATAAATAAATCTTAAAAAAAAAAAAAAAAAAAGGCCACAGGCTGACCTGCTCTAGAGCCGCAACAGCCACGATGTAATAAGCCCCCACACAGCACACACGGGACATTTCCATCACTGTGGGAAGGCCGGCCGGACTGACAGGACTATTCTACAGTGTATGATTTCAATCCTCTGAAATTCAAGCATGTGGTCTGTGGTACAATTTTGTGTGTAAAATAAAAACCTCCAGGGGAAAAGAAAGATAAGGAGGGGCAGGACAATTCAGTGACTAGGGATACACAGAATCTGTCCCATCATTGTAAAATTCAGACTGTGGATTTTGCTTTCGGGGGAATGAGAGAGGGAGCTGCACTCGTATGGATGCTTCAACTCTCTTGTCCTGAGTTAAGCCCCAACTTTAAGTTTGAATAATATTAACAAAAATAATACTTAATAACACTCACTGAGCAATCTGCTAACTGCCCACCTCTGTTCTGATTTATACTCATTGACTCAGTGACCATATGAAGTAGATACTATTACCATCTCCTTTTACAGATGGAGGAAGTAAGGCACCGTGAGGATAGTGTGGTACTTGCCCACGCTCATGTCACTGGTAAGTGGCAGAGCCAGAATTTGAGGCCAGGCAGTCCTGCTTCAAAATCTGGCTCGACTCAGTAAGAACCATCAGGGGCTCTTCTATCCCGCTAGTAAAGGGAAGACACTTTCTCTACATCAGCTCATCTTTCCAATTGCATCTCCTGCTGCTCTTTCAAAAGCAGCCTCTTTTCTCCTCTACCAATTTTCTCACAATCTCCCTGTTGTGACATCTGGGTTTTGTCGGTCCTGCAGCAATTCCCTGCAACCCTCTACCTCATCTTCTGCTTATAAAACTCTCCTTCCTATCTGGAACATGTTCCATGTTGGAGAGATGGGCCTGACTCTGTGGTCCCCCCTCCAGAGGCCTGTGACCCAGGCCTAGGCAATCTGACTGCACCGTTACACCAGGTCATACTGATGGGCTCAAGAATAGCTGAACGGCCCAATACTTGACTGATCTTTCCTACCATGTGATAAATCAACTCTGCTAGCTGTTCCCAGGAAATGAGGAACTTTAAGGACAATGTACCCCTGACCGCCAGCACCTTCCATGCCATGCTGAGAGGCACACAAAGGGACCCAGCAGAAATGAATGCAGACATCAGTAAATTCCACACTATCCACCTGCAGAATCAGTCAGCTCCTTTTCGTGTTGCTGGTTTAAACTGGGTGGAGCTGGGTTTCTACCCATGCTCCCCAGATTCAAGTACGTATCTCATTCTTGCTTCTGAGCCTATGTTCAGGTGACTGCCTCTGATCTTCCAAATGCTATTCCCTTCTCACAGCTAAAATCCGCAAGGCCTCTAGGAGGCCGTCCCCAGTTACTCAGGCCCTCTGTCACTTCCCTTTATTCTGATTCTCCAGTGGGCATTCTCTGTAACCACGGATTTTAGCATGTGTTATATAGCTCTTTGTGTTTATTAACCTGATCCCACAATCTGGACGACTAGAACCATTACTCTTACCTGCACATGCTCCATACCTCCCACAGCTATGTCCTGAAAATGCTACTCCCTCCCCCTTAGCCCAGCTCCATGGCACCAACCTCCAAAACTCAGTCCATGCCCAGCTTCTCCAGACAGCTCTTACCTCTGGCCTCCTAGCTGGATTTACTCCCCATTCTCAAAAAATACAGTATTTTCTCTGATCTCTTTAACATCTCTCTCTCCTGCCAAGCTACGTTATTATCTCTTTCAGGACAGGTTTGCATCTTCTTCATTTCTGTGTCACACTACCTTGCACTCCTATATATATTTGCACCACCACAGAAGACTTGCTGGATGAATGGATTTTATTTTATTTTATTTTTTATTTTATTTTTTTTTAAAGATTTTATTTATTTATTTGACAGAGAGAGACAGCGAGAGCAGGAACACAAGCAGGGCGAGTGGGAGAGGGAGAAGCAGGCCTCCCGCCGAACAGGAGCCCGATGTGGGACTCGATCCCAGGACCCTGGGATCATGACCTGAGCCGAAGGCAGACGCTTAACGACTGAGCCACCCAGGCACCCGGATGAATGGATTTTAAAGAGAACCTTAAGTGTAGACCTAGAATTGGGTCAAACACTACTGATGATAAAAGTCCTATCGTAAACATGGGCCTCTGGGAACGCAGCCATCTCAGGTCTCATGTCCCAAACAGGCTGGACAGTCGGTGATGACATCATCCATCTCTTTACGGCCACGACAGCACCGGGCTGTGAGTGAGGTGCACAACACAAGTGCACAGACTTGGACTAAGGTGAGGACTGAAATGGCTGACAGCGTTTATTACACAACAATGAGAGATATTTTGGTGCTGGGATCATGGTAACTCATTCTAATGCAGTGACCTGTGCAGCTGTTTTTAACAAAATTCTATTTTGAGTCTAACTAATTCCCAGCAAGCTACCATCTTTACTTTTTAAAATCGAACACAGTGACTCTCACACCCTAAAAATTACAAATATATATGAAATTTAATTCATCTAAATCTTTTTAGGAGGCATGTGTCATTTCCAAAATGTTTTTATTAATTTTAAAAAACACCGGAGAAACAGAAAAACTAACCTCAGGTCCGGAATGTAGAGTCAGGAAACTTTCCACAGCAGTCAGAGTGCCTACGAGAGCAGCAGAACAGGAAAGCCAAATCAGATAAAATCCATGTGACCAAGGCATGCAGTAATAAATTATTCCTATTTTTTAAAGATTTTATTTATTTATTAGAGAGAGAGCATGAGCAGGGGGAGGGGCAGAGAGAGACGTAGACTCCCTGCTGAGCAGGGAGCCCGATGCAAGGCTCGATCCCAGGACCCCAAGATCATGACCTGAGCTGAAGGCAGATGCTTAACTGACTGAGCCACCCAGGTGCCCCAAATTATTCCTATTTATTTAGGGACCACTTTTACCAAGACTACAGCAGATACAGTCAGAAAATCTGTACTGGTAATAGGTTCATTATGTGACTGAAAACAGACTTACGAAGCAGCTGAAGCGAGGTAAATTGTCAGAAAGAGCAGTTTAGAATAAAGTCTAAGTGCTAATACTGGCAAAATCTTTTCTAGTATTCAAACTGCCACCAAAGATCTCTTCCAACAAGGCAACAATTTAGTTCACTCATTCGCTGGAAGGCCATCAGCACACAGTTCTCAAAATTACATCTGTGGGATGAATTCTGTTTTCCAGTATGACTGCTTTCAAGGTGGCTTCATAGTAGTGATTTATAATGAATGTGCAGAAAACCTATCGAAATGGCCTCTGTGATGGCTTATAAAATACTTAAAATAGGGCACCTGGGTGGCTCAGTTGGTTAAGCGACTGCCTTCAGCTCAGGTCATGATCCCAGGGTCCTGGGATCGAGTCCCGCATCGGGCTCCCTGCTCTGCGGGGAGCCTGCTTCTCCCTCTCCCACTCCCCCTGCTTGTGTTCCCTCTCTCGCTGTGTCTCTCTCTGTCAAATAAATAAATAAAATCTTTAAAAAAAAA
>NW_028052670.1:0-400 GCF_054177405.1 Leptonychotes weddellii
AAAAATCTCAACAAAATATTAGCAAATCAAATCCAGCAATGTATAAAAATAAGCCCCACGTAGGATTTCTCCCACCTGCACAAGGCTGGTTCAACATTAGATAGCTGATCAACAGGCTGAAGAAAAACACTGTGTGATTATGTCAGCAGAAGCAGAAAAAGCATTTGACAACATCCAACACCCATTCATGATTTTATTTTATTTTTTTTTTTTAAAGATTTTATTTATTTATTTGAGAGAGAGAGAATGAGAGACAGAGAGCATGAGAGGGAGGAGGGTCAGAGGGAGAAGCAGACTCCCCGCCGAGCAGGGAGCCCGATGTGGGACTCGATCCCGGGACTCCAGGATCATGACCTGAGCCGAAGGCAGTCGCTTAACCAACTGAGCCACCCAGGTGCCC
>NW_028052671.1:0-400 GCF_054177405.1 Leptonychotes weddellii
AAAAAAGAAATTGCAAGTTAAGGGGCGCCTGGGTGGCTCAGTCGTTAAGCGTCTGCCTTCGGCCCAGGTCATGATCCCAGGGTCCTGGGATTGAGTCCCGCGTCAGGCTCCCTGCTCTGCGGGAAGCCTGCTTCTCCCTCTCCCACTCCCCCTGCTTGTGTTCCCTCTCTCGCTGTGCCTCTCTCTGTCAAATAAATAAATAAAATCTTAAAAAAAAAAAAAATTGCAAGTTAAAACAACAAGCAGACACCACCACACACTTCCTGACGACACCAAATGCTGGCAACGATGTGGAGCAACAGGAACTCTCGTTCATGGCTGGTGAGCATGCAGAAGGATACAGCCACTTTGGAAGATAGTTCGTCAGTTTCCCTATGAAACTAACTTTATTCTTACCATA
>NW_028052672.1:0-400 GCF_054177405.1 Leptonychotes weddellii
ATACAGTTCCATAGCAAGTTGCAGGGGCCAAGGGCAGGTCGCCCCAAGATGGACCACTTGGGCATATTGATTATTTTAAAGAGTAGTTACTTCAGAAACAACTGGCAAGGACACTCAGACCCTCCTCTCTCCCCATGAAAGCAGGGAACAAATCTCCCGTATGAAAAATACTCCCATATTAAGAAGTAAAGAGATATCCATGGGGCGCCTGGGTGGCTCAGTTGGTTAAGCGACTGCCTTCGGCTCAGGTCATGATCCTGGAGTCCCGGGATCGAGTCCCACATCGGGCTCCCTGCTCGGCGGGGGGTCTGCTTCTCCCTCTGCCCTCTTCCCTCTCGTGCTCTCTGTCTCTCATTCTCTCTCTCTCAAATAAATAAATAAAATCTTTAAAAAAAAAAAA
>NW_028052673.1:0-400 GCF_054177405.1 Leptonychotes weddellii
AACTTCCTAGGGTTACCTGGGCAGGCCCTAAATGTAGTTCCAAGTGTCCTTATAAGAGAGGCAGAGGGAGCTTCTGGAACATCAACCCCAGCAGAGAGAGAGAGACACGGGAATGTACTAAACTGGATGAGGATGGAGAAAGGGGCCATGAGTAAGGCCCAAGGCTTGCCGAGTCAGAAAAGGCAAGCGAATGATTCCCCCCCTCCCCTCCACCCCAGAGCCCTCCTGACACCCGGGTTGGGGCCCGATGAAACCGATTTCAGACCTCTGGCCTCCAGAATGTGAGGGGGTAAATTTGTTGTTTTCAACCACCCCGTCTATGGTCGTGTTTACAGCAGGCCTCGGGAAACCAGGGGAGGGTGTGATCTGACTTGAACTTCGGAACAGCTGCCCCACCCCG
>NW_028052674.1:0-400 GCF_054177405.1 Leptonychotes weddellii
ACTCTGAAAAACAGGCTGGGGGTTCTAGAGGGGAGGGGGGTGGGAGGATGGGTTGGCCTGGTGGTGGGTATTGAGGAGGGCACGTTCTGCATGGAGCACTGGGTGTTATGCACAAACAATGAATCATGGAACACTTCATCTAGAACTAATGATGTAATGTATGGGGATTAACATAAGAATAAAAAAAAAAGAAATAATAGGAAAAAAAAAAAGGATCCATTTAAATATAATATATTGCTATTATTCTAGAGGCAAATACTTCCCTATAAGTAAAGGGCCTGTCAGCATTTCTATTGGAAGCTTTCATTTTAAGAGTGTGTAACTCAACCCTAAATTGTGCTGTCAGCTGAAATGTGGTATATAAAGTTTCAGTGTCATTGCCATTTTTTTTCAACATTTA
>NW_028052675.1:0-400 GCF_054177405.1 Leptonychotes weddellii
GGCGCCTGGGTGGCTCAGTTGGTTAAGCGACTGCCTTCGGCTCAGGTCATGATCCTGGAGTCCCGGGATCGAGTCCCGCATCGGGCTCCCTGCTCGGCGGGGAGTCTGCTTCTCCCTCTCCCACTCCCCGTTTGTGTTCCCTCTCTTGCTGTGTCTTTCTCTGTCAAATAAATAAATAAAATCTTTAAAAAAAAAAAAAAAAAAACTCAAATTATTTAGAAGAAATTGACCATGTTTACTTTAAGCATTTTTTTTTTTTTAATATCAGACCCCTAGTCAAGGATTATACCACCAGGATGGGTTTAACCTTAAAAGCCCATCATGTTCCCACAAGAGTTACTCATCAAAGAAAGCATGAAACCTGCCTGGAGCAGAGTCAGGGACAAACATTAACTAGTAA
>NW_028052676.1:0-400 GCF_054177405.1 Leptonychotes weddellii
ACAGCACATGAAAAGAAAATCATAAACCAATATAACTTATTAATATAGATGCAAATATCTTCATTAACATACTGTCCAATTAAATACACAGATTAAAATTACACAACATAAACAAATGGGACTTACTCCAAGAATTCAAGGATTGACAATTCAACATGTAAACATCTATCAATATAATAACCTAGATTAATAGTAAAAAGAAAAAAAGAAAAACCTACATAATCATCTCATTGTCTACAGAATATCTGAAAAAACCTGGAACTCTTTCATGTTAAAAACACCAGCATACTTAAAACAGAAGTGAACTTCCTCAACTTCTTAAAGGTCTATTATAAAAAAACCCACAGTTCATATCATAGTCAATGGTGAAAGAGTAATACTCTCCCCCTAGGATAAGGAA
>NW_028052677.1:0-400 GCF_054177405.1 Leptonychotes weddellii
AGCTGCGAGACCTCAGGACAATCAATTCCCCTCTCTCTGCTGTAGACCCATCTGTAAGCAGGGGCTGGATTGGGGGCCTCAAGAGCAACCCTGAGCTCTGACAGCTGACGATGCTAGAGCCAAGGATGGGGGCTGCTTTGGCCTGTAAAAAGAAGACCCCTGACTATCTTTCAAACCCTTTCCAGGGACACTTGCTCAGTTTGTCAAGGCAGCCCACCCCACTCAATCCCAGTGGGGACCAGTAGAATAAGGGGGTGACTGGACAAGCCATTGGGGCCCCCTCTGGGTAGGAGGCCCTAAGAGCAGAGGCTGGGGCTGGAGAAACCGCCCCGGGGGCCCACAGGCACACCCGGCCTAGCCCCTGACCCCACCTCTGCAGGGCCAAGGCCTGCACTGGGCC
>NW_028052678.1:0-400 GCF_054177405.1 Leptonychotes weddellii
ATATATATTTTTAATTCTGCCATGATTTTTGTTCAATGTCCTGATCTCCCATATGTTTTCTCAATGAATAATAGAACATCTTAGGAGGAGTTATGTCTAGATCACAATGGTAAAAAAGTTTCATTTTGCAATGTCAAGTTTTATTAATTGGTAGAGGATGCCTGGATAGCTTGTTGAGGATCTGTAATGTGGGTAGAAGGTGAGTGTGCTAGAAAAGGATAGTAGTGTCTGCTGAACACAGTACAGGGCCATGTAGGTGAGGCGTGTGGCAGCATTGGAGAGCATGGTTTTTGCCATCTCTGGTGTGGGTGGATTATACTAGCTCTGTGCAAGGAAATTTAAAATTAAAATTACATAGAATTTACTTATTGAAAGGAACCGCAAAGGGTATCTAGTCTGC
>NW_028052679.1:0-400 GCF_054177405.1 Leptonychotes weddellii
AGGTAATCGGATCCACATAGGGCTCCTTGGCAAGGACAGCCTGGTAATGGAGTGGGACACCATGCACAGCTCCTGCTGGTTCACTCTGCCCTCCACCTCCACAATACCTGCGTTCTGGGTGCTAAGGCCATCTTGTTGGTGTCAGGCTTCAGGTGGATGATTTATGTGTCAGGGTGGAAGGTGTCAAACCAGAATTTCTTTTTTTTTTTTTTTAAGATTTTTATTTATTTGCGAGAGAGAGAATGAGAGACAGAGAGCATGAGAGGGAGGAGGGTCAGAGGGAGAAGCAGACTCCCTGCTGAGCAGGGAGCCTGATGTGGGACTCGATCCCGGGACTCCAGGATCATGACCTGAGCCGAAGGCAGTCGCTTAACCAACTGAGCCACCCAGGCGCCCTCAA
>NW_028052680.1:0-16798 GCF_054177405.1 Leptonychotes weddellii
AAGGGTTGACAGGGCTGAAAATCAAACACAGCGTTTAGCTGTGCGGGTTACAGAATCCCAAAGTCAGCTGAATTCCCAGCCTGTGTTTCTCATGTGAAAGGTAGGGCGGTGGTTGGAGGAGTGGGACCCTGAAGCCTGGCATTGGGACATCTGGTTGGCCTCAGTTGAAGCTGAGAATGGGGGTGCCACCACTTTCCCTGAGCCTCAGCATGCTCCGGGACGGGAATGTATTAAGTGTGAGGGCATATTGCATCTCTGCCCCTTCTTCCCCTGGTGCACTCCTGGGCTCCTACCTTGAGTGTTGGGTAACTCTATTTGTCCTCCACACCGAATAGGGAATGAATTGTGGGACCTTTTTAGGATTCCTAAATTCCAGGCCACTGCTTTTCTGATCCCAAGAATGGCTGGATGGCAGCTCAGTAAGGAGGTAGAAGGTATCAGCTTTTTGTGCCAAGCAAGGCCACAGCTGGGCTGGTGTGCCTGTGGGTGGGGTGCTCTGACTAGAGAAGTCAGCTCCCAGAGCCCATTTGCTCCAGAGGTCTGAGTTGAAGAGGAACACTGTGTCGTGTCTCATTTTCCTTTCACGTTGGTAGTGCAGGAGGGCCTGTGCTGCACACCTCTGCCACCACCCTACTTGCACTTCCACCCATCTCCACCCTCCAGCATCCCCGCACCCCTGCCCCTCCAAGGCCATCACCCCTCCACCACCAGTGTCCCTTTCTCTCTGGCCATACCTCTGTCCATCGCTGGTTGGCCCAAGGTTAAGGGCAGAGCCCCTTCTCCGACTTGTCCCCTGGGGACCTGGGCTTTGCAGCGCCTCACACCCTGGGGGCTCCAGCTAAGCACCCGCGCGGATGCTTGTTGTTCAGGGCGTTGACCCGCTCCTGCACCCGCCTGGCGCAAGCAACGCTGATTGGCTGGAGCCCAATGAGTGACGGGACAAAACCCAACAACGTGACCCAACTGCCGCCAGCTCTCAATTGGCCCCGTATTGAGGGGGGGCGCAGGGCCGGCCGGCGGGCGGGCACGGCTGGAGTGAGGCGGTGTCAAATGGTGGGTAGAGGGAGTCCCAGTAGGGCACAGGCGGTTTGGAGGTGGGTGCGAGGAGCCAGGGCTGCTGAGGAGAGGGCTGGCCAGGGACGGGAAAGGCGGGGCCTAGTCACTGCGAAGCCCGGGATGAGGCCTAGAAGGGGCTTGAGCATTGAGGGGGGAGGGGCGGGCCGAGGCTGGGCCTGGGGAGTAGGAATACGCCCGGAACGAAGAGGCCGTCAGTGGGGACATTTCGATGGCACTTCTAAAATCCTGGCCACAGCCCTATGAGATAGATATTATCACCATCATCAGCATCGTCATCCCCTTTTACAGGTAAAAAAACTGAGGCAAAAAGGGTGTACCCCCTCCAACATTCAGACCTATTTTAGCACCTACAAGATTTGATGGTGTGCTTCCTCCTCCTGTTGCTTTGGCTACTCTGTACTCAGGAGCTATAGCTGAGCGAAGCTGGCTACAAGTCCATTTCCTTCTTTCTCATCATGGCTCCTCTCAGCCTGTGTTACCAAATGGGTCCTACTGTTTTTGCCTAGCACCTGTCAGGGCCTGAATTTAGGCTTTTGGAACAGCACTTTCCTCATGGATTGTATTTATTGTTCTATTTTTGTTGTCGATCTCACCAGATGGGGCATTTTACACCTGAATCAGAGCAGATGTGGTGCTCATCATGCATGACCATACATTCTGGCTGTATTCCTAATGGCTATCCTTAAGAGTATCCAGTGCTTTACACGTCAGGGCACCTTCATGATCAGTCTCCCACTCCTCAAACTTTTTTTTTCCCTTTCTCACACACACACGAAAAGTTGTAAACAGAAATTACAGGTCTGCAACTCCACTCCTAGATTTATATACACCCAAGAGAACTGAAAATTCACATCCACGAACTTCTAGAAGAATGTTTGTAGCATTATTCACAACAGAAAAAGTGAGAAGCACCTAAACGTCCAACTGATGAATAAAATGTGGTATATACACAGGAAGGATTATGTGGCCATAAAAAGGAATGGAGTCCTGGCACATGCTACCATGTGGATGAACCTCAAATGCATTACATGAAGTGAGAGAAGCCAAAGCCCAAAAGGCCATACCCTGTACAATTCTACTCATGAAATGCCCAGAAGAGGCAAATCCAGAGACAGAAAATACAGGAGTGGTTGCCAGGGGCTGGGAAGGGGAATGGTAGTGACTACTAAGGGATTCAGGGTTTCTTTTTGGGAGTCCTAAAACGGATCATGGTGATAGTTGCACAACTCGGGTGAATATACTAAAAACCACTGAATTGTGCAGTTTAAAAGGCTGACTTATATGGAGTGTGAGATGGTTGGTTAAGTGAGGTCAAAATTTGTACTTTCTAAATTTTCTACAGTGACCCTGTATCAACTGTTGCTTTTTAAAATCCATTTGATATTTTTAGTATTTTTGTATATTGATGTTTTATCTTCTATCAATTGTCTTACACAAAAATAAATGTTTTTGAAATCTTGTGAAACAAGCACAGCAATCATCATGCTAATCTTAAAGGCCAGGAAACCAGTTCAGTGATTTAAAAGCACAGGAGCAGAGTGAGCAGGCCCCTACGAAGACTCCCAAGTGCCAGGGTAGTTCTGGGTCTGGGTCTCTACTATTCTTGAACAAAGACCCCTGTTGACCAGTGAATGAGGGCAGTAAAAATTAGGACCATGAAGTATCAGACATTCCTCTTGTCAGCTCAAGCCATACACTATCCTCTAGTGGTACACCTCCCGCCTAATACCTTTTCCCCGGGCTTCTATTGTAGGGGAACGTAACTCTCTTTCCTGGTTTAGATAGAAACGCCTTCCTTAATTAGAATTTTATTAAGGAGACCAAATCACACATACAAAGCACAAATAGAGTAAAGCAGCTGGGTTTTTTGAAATGCTTTATTAACATTAACTAGTACCTTTAGCAGATGAATATGATTGAGCTAACAGTTTGGTCCCTGGGCAAATGAGACATTTGAGCGCACTCACAAAGGAGTGCAGTGTCGAGACTAGAACTAGTTTGTGTCCTCTTGTCACAGCACAGGACACCCGGAGAGCTTCCGCTGCTGCTCCACAGCCTCCGCCCTGTCCAGGGGAGATGAAGGCAAACGCCAGAGGAGGTTCCAGGGCACCTACAGTCACACTGTCCCCAGGAAGCTGCAGGTAGGATGGCAGCACGCAAACTGTCACATGAGGACAGCTGTGTGTGGCAGGGTGCTACAGGGCCACAACATGTGAGCGATGCAGTTGACAGTGCAATTTACACTTTCTTTACTTTTACAATACACATTTAAGAAACTTATCCTACGTTGATCCCTAACCCAGTTACCCGTTGTCTTATCAGAAAACTTTTATGTGGTTGTTTTGTCAGCTATTCTCTTATTTGTAATCTTATTAATGAGTCAAAGACGAGAGTTACACTTGTATATGTACTTATGGTTTAACAGGAAAGTAGTTAACTTGCTTAAATTTTTAAGAAAATATAACTGTAGAGATTTATCTGGCAACAAGCATAAATGTAAGGTAGAGAAGCCAGTCTTCCAAGTCTAATGCCAAGTAATGTATTTTAGCTCATTAAAATACATTTCACGGCCACTATGATGTGTCTGGCACTGACTCCATACATATCCAGCAGTTCACTCGGCTTCCCACTCTGAGGCACTCCAGGCACTGCCAGCTGATGGACCAAGATGTCAGGCTCCATGGAGACAGCTGCAGAGACAGCCTCCCCGATGCCACCTGGGGAAACAAGGGACAGGAGGCTCTATTCTGGTAGTGGCTAGTCAGCCTTAAAGCCCCGAAGTATAGAGGCCTTTGAATTTGCTGGTTCCTTGGTAAAAATATTTTTCACTAGGCACTGATTCATGGGACAGTCATCCTCTGACTAGCCAGAAGAGTCCTCATTCAAAACTGTGGGTCTCCAGGGTTACCTGGGTGGCTCAGTTGGTGAAGTGTCTGCCTTTTGGCTCAGGTCATGATCTTAGGGTCCTGGGACCGAGGTCTCTGTTTAGTGGGGAGTCCGCTTTTCCCTCTCCCCTCCCCGCTCTCAAATAAATAAAGTCTTTTAAAAAACCCCACAAAACCTGTGAGTCTCCAAATTGCTCCCAGCCCCACCACAGCAAGAGCTCTCTCAACTGGGGCTCCACAGATGCAGGGGGTCTACAAGCTCAGATTCTTAAGGCTCTCAGGAACCCCAAAATGATTAAACCATCCAATAAACTATACAGAAAAGAACGACTAGGCAGGCCCTCGGCTGACACCTGGACAATGGGCTGGTGCGAGGCCCTGTGAGCACCTGTTTTCCTCTGGGAGTCAGGAAGTTTGGTGTGTGTCTGGCAGAGGGGGTGTGACCAGTGCCCAATAAAACCCAGGTGCTGAGTCTTGAGTGGGTTCCTTGTGTCTCCAGTGATGCAATTTGTCACTACTGGAGAAGGGAGAGCACTCAGCAGGCCCCTCATGGAAGGGAGGGAAGGAACTGAAGGTGTGGGGTTCTCCTCTCCTGACCTGTGTCTTCTGTTCTCGTGGGTCCTGGTGTGTGTCCTTTCCCTATAATAAACCTCAGCTGTGAAAGCACTGAGAGTGCTCCTAGAAAATCACTATGGCTCACGGATGTGTTCTTGGGCCCCTGACACATGAACATATGGAACTCCCCACTCCCTCATATGTCCCACCTAACCTTCCCAGCCCCCTCTCCCTAGTCACACAGTTTTTCTGCATTTGCTGTGTTCTCTGCTTACAAAGGCACTATTCCCCTTTTGGGAGGGGAGCAAATTATTAATCATTCAAAACTCAAGCACAACTGTGAAGCTTTTTAAGACCCCTCCCTACTCACAATGCTGAGTTAGACACTCCTTTGTGCTGCCACTGAGCCACCTGGGCACCAGGCGCTGCACTGTGCTGAGGTCATACAAATGAGTATGGGCATGGCCTCACCCTAAGGAACAAGTGTAGGTGCATTAAGAGACTCCTACACAACAATACACTTGCAAAGAGCAGTAATAACGGTTGTTAGAGGAGTGCCTGGCTGGATGATACCCAGGGGCATGTCATGCTTCCAATCATGGAAATCAAAAACACATCCCACCAAAGCAGACTTTCAAAATGATCTTCAAGCCTTGCACATACCTTCTGGGTAGTGATCCTCCACTGTGATAATACGGCCACCTGCGGCTTTGGCATTAGAGATAATGGTGGTAACATCCAGGGGTTTAATGGTGAACAGGTCGATGACACGGATGGAAATATCTGGAGAAGATCAATATCCAGCTTTGTATGTGAAACAGACTTAGAATAAAGACCAATTGGGGCACATGAGGCAGCCCAAGTTCTACCTCTCCCCACCTTAAACTTCAATGTCCAGCAACAACCAACTGACCTTGCTTGGAAAGATCTTCGGCAGCTGCTAAGGCTTCATGCACAGTAACTCCAGCTCCAATAACTGTGACTTTGTCATTGACACTGTGGCGGACGACCTGGTATTGTGCCCATAAAACAAAAAAGCTGTAGTTACTATGCACAGAACGCATCTCAAAGAGAACACTGTTATGCTGCTCTTCCCCAATCCTACCAATTTCACTTCTTAATTCACTATAAAAAAAAAAAGCTGAATCAGTACACTAACAAGGACACCCTTTTTGATAAACCCTACTTGATGTTCATTTTTAGAAATTCATCTACCATGCTTCATGATTTACGGTGTCTAATTACTAAGTTCTTATCGAATACCCTTTAGCAAAGAAGGTGGATTTCAAACTGGGATCTGAAAGGCAGAAGGCCAGAAGCAAGTTGTATGGACCATATGTTGCAGACCAGACTCACTCACAGAGGTCTAGAAAGGTACCATCCCTGGACTACTTGGACATCTTGTTGGGGCATGCACACAGATTGGACTCTGATAACGAACAAGTTAACGGGGATCATTTTGGGGCATTTGCAACATGCTCTGTGCCCAGCACCTTGCATGCCCAAGGGCCCTGTAAGGCCCATGCATTGGGGGCTCATTCTGTGGCTGGGCAAAGTGAATCTCAGAGTGGGAGGAACTCTCCCAGCTTAACACTGAGGCTAGCAGGCAGGCCTGTCTGACGTCAAAGCCCACACTCTTAACCACTTGCTATTCTGCAAGCAAAGACAGGGGCTTAGCTTTTGGTAGAGTTTTATTTTCTCCAAAGCCACCCAACCAAAGGCATCTGAAATTATTCTTCATTTCATCCCTTTGTATAGGTTTCCTTGTAGCTTAAGAACCACTGCTGACAGTACAACTATTCAGGGCTTCTAAGCCACCCCATTCTATTGAGAATGTCCTAGCTTTTTCATATGCATACATATAAACACACACACACTCTCTCCCACACCCTATCTATGTCCTCTTTGCAAAACCTAACTATTGAATTATCCATGGCATGCAAATTATCACACACATTTTAACTCACATCCTTTACCATCAGGAAATTTACTTCATTTTGTCAGGACGGGGCAAATATTAGGGAGGAAAAAAAAAGACAGGATATGAAAAAGCTCTGCAAATCACATGATGTCACTGAGACCTGCCCCCCCCCTCCACCCTCAGAGGCAAACATCCTTGAGTTTCAATGTGAGAGTATGGGCAGGGAACAACAAAACCTGTAGTTAACACTGAAGGTGAGTACTGCCGCTTTCTCATTCAGTGCTGTCCAGCTACCTAGTAGAGCAAGTCATGGAATGTTCTGGATAACCCACTTTTTTGTGGCACTAAAGCCAATCACTGCTCAGTCATTCTGAGCACTAAAAACAACGAATTCTGCAGCAGCCTAGCTGTTAGCCATCAAGTCAGAGGTCACATGTTGCTCCTTTATGACTGGCTATTGCTCTTTCACACATTTGAGTATTAATGATATTCTAAAAAAGCTTAAAAGATAAAGGCAAAATATAAAACTATCTGATGCAGCATGATCTCCTTTATGATATATATGCCTTAAAAAAGGCAGGAAGGAAACATGCCCAAACACCTGTAAGCCCTGCTCTCCAGGTGATGGAGCAGAGCCACTTATTTTCTCCAGACTCTGCTGGTTTTCTGCACACATGGCCCGGACAGAGGCCAGGTCAATGCCTGGGTCTGAGTTTTGGTCTTGCTGCTAACTGTGAACCCTGAGTAAGCTGCTTACCTTCTCTCATCTACAACACAGGGCTGCTAACAATCTGTGCTTCTAGGGCTCTTGTGAGAACACAGAAGATCGGAAGTACCCAGTGATGCTAGCCTTTATCAGGCCCATGGGCAATGCATTCATGTTCTTTTTTATTCTTGGCTTGGATCTACAAAACCCCAATCTAACAGATTTATTATTAATTTGAAATGGGCTCTATTATTTGTTTGGCTTGAGGCTGTGGTAATTTACACCAAAAAACTCAAGTACCTTTAAGTTGTTACCACTTTATCCTTACAAGTTCAACAAAGAGAAACTCCATTTGGAGAAAAGAAAAGTTTACCTCAGACTGGCAGTGGTAGAATGTTCCTTTCTGAGGAAAAGCAGGCAAAGCTCACAATTCATTTTTTTAAAACTAGAGCAAAGAAAGCATCAAACCTCGACTGTGGGGATACCTAGTGCTAACTTTAGACCACTTCTCTCCACGTGAAAGGATACTAGAAGACACTGGAGAACTTTTAAGGCCTTACCTTGGCCTGTCCGATCACAAAGCTTTCTTGTGGGGTGTAAATAACTGCAGTTTCCGGTCTGCTGGTCCGAATATAGCACATCCCCTAGGGCATAAAACCAGAGCCACAATTTAAAAAAAATCAAACTAAATTTCCAACTAATAAACCTGTTCTTTTAAAAAAAATTTTCAAACAAGATTTTATTTATTTTGACAGAGAGACCGCGAGAGAGGGAACACAAGCAGGGGGAGTGGGAGAGGGAGAAGCAGGCTTCCCGCGGAGCAGAGTCTGATGTGGGGCTCGATCCCAGGACCCTGGGATCATGACCTGAGCCGGAGGCAGACAGGCAGATGCTCAAAGACTGAGCCACCCAGGCGCCCCTAATAAACCTGTTTTAAAAGAGGGAGGGGGGAGGAAGACTAAACAGTTTTTACTAAAAACAAAGTGCACATTTTGGAACAAAGAATAAGCACCTACAACCACTGGCAAACAGGTCAGTGTCACCTGATCAGATTACTACCTAGCCAGGCAAAAGCCTATGTAGGACCTGGGCAGATGTCCTCAGTGACAAACTTTCTATGCTGTCACATTTAATGGTAGGAAAGCTTTCTTAAATACACAGACTCGTTCTGTCTCCACAGAACACAAATTCAGGCCACAGCACTGACTCATGTTTAATACAAAGCCCAGAACACAATGCTAAGTAAGTAACTAATTTTTGCCATAACTTGTAATACTTAGTTCTTAGAAATACCTTACACGCTGGAATATAAAAAGACTTGCTATTTTACCAATGAGAAAATGTAAGTAAATACATTTTTATCAACTTAAACACATAGAGCATAAATACTCAACTGTCTAAAGTATTTGGTAATTTATACACATTTAAACTACACATTATAAACTGATATATTAATTTAGAAACACTCTGTTCATTTCTTCACGTTATAAACCAATTCTATTCAGTGCTTTTATTGAGATAAAATTTACTTAAGTGGAGTACTCCACGAATTCTGACAAAGGTACACACCATGTAACTATCACCTGAGTATGAATAACATTTGCACCTGCCAGAAAGTTTCCTCAGGTCTCTCTCCACTCTCCCCACCTGAAAAGCAACCTCTAATTTCTATCACCACAGCTTTGCCTTTTTTGAACTTTCAAGAAATGGGATCTTGCAGCCCACAGGAGATCACTCTATATATGCACAGACATAAAGCAATTTCCGGGATATAGTAAGTAAAAAAGTATAGACAAATACATACAATGTGAACCCACTTAAAGTGGTTTTAAAAAAAAAAAAAGGTCAAAGAATCATAGGTCTCTAATGTGTCAAAAATACTTAGGAACTTGCATAACCTATCCCAACCATGCCCAGGGCTGTCTATGCAGGACCATGGGTGGGTGCAAAGATGGGTGTTGAGGGGAGTCTGGTGACCATTAGCTGGAGCAGATGAAAAGGTACAGACTCTGTCCTCTAGTCTCCCCTGCAGTTGGGTTCTAGACAGGAATTAGGCTGTCCATCTGCTGCCCTTGGGTGAAACATGAAGAGGAACAAGTGAGGCAGAATTCATACTCTTGTCCTTCTAAAATGTTCAGAGGGCAGACTAGGACTGAGGACTTTGAGGTTTGTTTGCAGTGGAGACACTGGCCAATCTTCAGCTTTCTGGATCTCACGAGGTGGTGATGGCATAGGGTGTATCTAAGACCAGCATTCAAGCCTGCTGGAGCCCACTCCTGTGGCATTGCTGACAGCCCCCTTCTCGGAGCCTCCAGGGCACACTCTTCTCTCATGCTGAGCCCTGCCCCGTATGAGCCATCAGATGTTGTTTGGCATCCTTTTGCACTTGTACAACATGATTGTGTTCACGTTTTATGTGTGTAATCATCTTTTTTGGGCAATTGTTCTGTTTTTTTTAAAGGAATCCTACAACATTATCTTCCACTATGAATACCTATTATCTTTACACTGAGAAAAAAACTGAGAAAACCCAACCATCAGTATCAAACTAGTAGCAGAGCCCAGAAGCATTTTCTGTCTGAACCAATGTCCCCTTAAAAATACCTTGGTATTGGCTGCCAGGAAAACAGCATGCTCCGTTGAGATGGCATCACTTGGATAGAAAATAGTGCAGTTGGGAACGGATCGGAACATGGCCAGATCTTCCAGGGCCATCTGGGAGGGACCATCTTCACCTGAGAAAGCAAAGCCACAGCCCAACAAAGACATCATCAAGGGTCAACTGGGAACCTGCCCTCTGCTGGATAAGGAACAACTTATTGCCATGGGGGGGGGGAACCCCCACCTGTAGCACAACACTACAAAACCGTTCAATTCTTTTGTCAACATGATGCCTTGTAATTATAATGAGCTGTCACATCTTTATTTCCCTTGAGACATCACAGTGACACTGTGGGTTAGGATCCTAATTGACCTTCCAGATCAAAATACCAGTGGTCTCATCTGGCCCTGACCCTCGCCAATGTCTGGCATTCAGTCATTGGCACTGCTATCCATGGTGACTCGATGCTCTTTTCCCTGAGCTCTGGTAGCCAAGTTGGCCCCATCAAGTCTCTGTGCCCCTGTCATCTTCTCCTTAGGAGGATCTCTTCAGAGTCTGTCCTTCCTTCTCCTCTCCTCTTCTATATTCTCCGTCAAGAGACTGGGGTTTCAAATTGGTGGTCTTACTCATTTCTTGAGATCTTCAAAGTAGTTGAGCATACCTTTGGGGTACTCTTGGGGGTGCTGTTTTAAGTAAAGGGGGTCTTAGGGTATGCTTGGGAAGAGAGCTTCTGGCGAGAAATGCTGAGCAAAGAGAAAGCCCAATGTACACCATAGCAGCCTAGCTCTTCCAGCTAGGAAAGGGATGGTCACTGTGCACAGTGCCTTGCCTGGGAAAACTATCTAACCTTAGGACCCTAAGCTCCTCTGGTTGGGTCCTAGACCCACTTCGTCACTTAGCTGACTGATTTTAACACTTACACTACACCTGACCCCGGGCAAACACACTACACCTGACCCTGGACTCTGGGCCAGGCTGTCTGCCTGGCTCAGTCCTGAAATGCTGTTGGCCTTTCTCTCTTCCCACTCTGCACCTACCATCTGGCCCATTCTTCTCCCAGTAAGTCCCAGAGAGAACTCCCAAAGTCCACTTCCCAGGCCCCCTCCCCTCCAGCATTCTAGCAGTGTACACAAGCTGTCACATCTACCTAGAGGACCTACTCCATCAAAGGCACATCTTGTCATTTGTCATTCATGAACACAACTCTGATGTCTCTCAAGCAAGAAATTACTGGAGACCTTTAACTTTTTGTGCAATTTTGGACTCCTCCACCGGTCAGAGATGTTGACCTCTTTCTTCAGACTCTTACAGATTCACCCTTACTTTCTATCTACTTCTACTGCACACCGTATCTCAATCCTTTTTCTGATTTCCCTGTTTCCCGTTGTTTCCGTCTAGCCTGTCCTGCCAGGTTAATGCCCTAGAGCTATATTTGCCTCAGCCTCACTCCTCTGCATCCCACTCTTCAAGGCTTCCGGTTCCATCTGACCAGGAAGCTCAGCCTAGGCAGAGAGCCCCGGCAATCTCTGCTCACTTCCCTGGACCCATGCTGCTTGTCCCCACTTAGACAAAGGGCACCACACTAAGAGCAGAAAGGAAGTCTGTGATGCTGGGGTGGCCTGATTCACACCCAGTATGCAGCTCGATACATAATGGGCACTCAGGACAGATCACTGTTTCTCAATGACTGAAAGAGTGGACACTTTACAGTAACACCAAGAAATCCTCTCAAAAGTAACCCAGTGTCTGGAACTTTTAAAACACAACATGGCATGAAAAAAAGAAAGGTTATAAATAATCAAACATTATGGAACCCCCAAGTACATTGGTGGGTCAATCGCTCACATGCTAATCTTTATCTGTAAAGGAAGAAGGCTATCAATACGAAGCACTGAGAACTCATACCAACGGATACCCCACAGTGGGACCCAATAAGGTTGATGTTGATTTGAGAGATGGCTCCCATCCGGATTTGATCAAATGCTCGGGTCAAGAAGGCAGCGAAGGTGCTAGCAAAAGCAATGGTCCGACCACGGGTGGCGCATCCCAGCGCCACGCTCACCTGCAACACAAAGATGAATCAGAACACCCTTGGAACGGTTGCCAGAAAAGCACCATGAATGAATGTGCAGGCTGGCGGAGGCAGGGACATAGCCAGCTGGCTGTGGACACCCACCTAAAGGG
The DNA here is from genome assembly GCF_054177405.1 of Leptonychotes weddellii. Classification (NCBI taxonomy): domain Eukaryota; kingdom Metazoa; phylum Chordata; class Mammalia; order Carnivora; family Phocidae; genus Leptonychotes; species Leptonychotes weddellii. Next base: position 11,931 of record NW_028052680.1, read on the forward strand.
GGATCCCTACTTGGCTCCAGTCAACTGGTAGGAGGAGGGAATGCTGTCTCCATGCTGACAGATCTTCCTAACACCTAAAGAACACCTAAAGCTGCTGGCAAGCTTGGGATACTTCAGGTCTGGAGCCCTGGGGTCATGGCTGTGACTCTTGGCCTGCTGCCCTTAGTGTACCTGGAGATGGTTCTAGGCAGTCTACTATGCCCCTCCTAGCAGTCCCAGAAGCCACCCCACAAACTGCCTGGCTACTCTTTACTTGTTTCCTCAGAGACTTTTTTCCTCTGGTTCCTTTGCTTTTATAAATGGAAAGAAAACTCTAATTTGGGGCTGGCCTCCTGTGCCCAGTAGGCAACTGTTAGTCAGTGTGAAGGCCCAAGAGGGACGCCCACAGCACACGCACCATATTTTGCTCAGCAATAAAACATTCAATGAACCGCTCAGGGTGCTCTCTCTTGAATATGTCTGAGAAGGTGGAGTTCTTGGTGTCACCATCCAGCACAATGACTCTATCGTTTGCATGGCCCAGCTTAGCCAGAGCCAAACCACAGGCTTTCCGAGTAGCTATCTGGAAAAGTCAAACAGTGGAGTTTTTTAGAGCAGATTTAGAAGGAAGGTGAAATTTTGTGGATTACAAATTGTCTTCTATCTTAAGAAAGAAATTCATGATTCACCAATAATCTCCTTTAAGATCTTAAAAATGGGTTGCTAGCCAATCTTAAATCCATACTTGACTCACTGGCTATTGATTCTCAAAAATAAATTTCTTCTTCTGGCCCATTCATATAGTTTATCAAAAAATTTAAATGTCACAAAATGCAAATGCTTGTGACTTTTTATAACTATAAAAACTGGTAAGGCTAACTGCAAAAAAATAAAACGTAAAACTTTAGAATCATGATACCAGTAATAAAAAATGCCATTAGGATATTATTTGAGATTGGACTGAATTTATGAACTTAGGGGAGAACTGACATCTTCACAATATTGAGTTTTTCTATTAGAAATCAAGGTTTGGCATTTCCTCAAAATGTTCAACAGAGAATTATCACATGACCCAGCAGTCCTACTCCCAGGTATATACCCAAGAGAAAAATATATCTCAACAGAAACTTGAACACAAATGTTCAAAGCAGCAATATTCACAATAGCCAAAAGGTAGAAACAACCCAAATGTCCATCAAGGATTGAATAGGTAAACAAAATGTATGGCATATTCATAAAATGGAATGCTGTACATGCCACAACAGGGATGGACCTCAGTGACTGTGCTAAGGCAAAGAAACCAGGCAAAAATTTCACGTATTATATGACCCCATTTATATGAAATGTCCAAAATAGGCAACTTTACAGAAACAAAGTAGATGAGTAGTTACTAGGGGCTGGACGGAATGGAGAATGACTGCTAATGGTTGTGGGGTTTCTTTCTTTCTTTTTTTTAAAGATTTGAGAGAGCATGAGTTGAGGGAGAGGGGCAGAGGGAGAGGGAGTAGCAGGTTCCCCACTGAGCAGGGAGCCCAAAGTGGGGCTCAATCCCAGGACCCTGGGATCATGACCTGAGCTCAAGGCAGATGCTTAACCTACTGAGCCACCCAGACACCCCGGGGGTAGGGTTTCTTCTGGGGGTGATGGAAATGCTCTAAGATCGAGTGTGGTGATAGTTGCAGGATTTGGTTAATATGCTTAAACCATTAAAATTGTACACTTCAAATGGATGATTGTATAATATAGGGAGTCATTCTCTCAATAAAGTCATTATTAAAAAAACAAAATTTGCTTGTCTTTGTTTAAACACTTAAAATGTATTTTTTTGGGGGGGGGCAGGAAAGGCAGAGGGCAAGAGACAGAATCTCAAGCAGGCTCCATATGCCCACCTCAGAGCCTGATGTGGGGTTTGATCTCACAATCCTGAGATCATGGCCTGAGCGGAAACCAAGAGTCAGATGCTTAACCAACTGAGCCACCCAGGTGCCCCTATTTTTTTTAAATAAACAATTCATGTAGACAGTACAAAATTCAAGGTCTGAAAGGCTATGGAGCAAAGAGGCCATCTTCTCCCTGATCTCTTGTCCCCCAGCCACCCAGTCCCCTGTCCAGAATTAGGCAGAAATGATGAGTCTATGTAGCATCTTTTTGGGAATGGTCTATGAACAAATATTTGTTGAGCACCCAGGTGCCCCTATGATGCCCCCTTTTAAGATTTTCTACACAAAGGAGAATTATACTCTATGCTGCTTTACAACTTAAAATTTTAATAATAGGGCACCTGGGTGGCTCAGTCGTGTGTCCACTTATGGCTCATGTCATGATGGGGGGAGAGGTCCCTGCTTAGTGGGGAGTCTGCTGCTCCCTCTGCTCATGCTCTAATAAATAAATCTTTAAAAAAAATTTTAATAGGGCGCCTGGATGGCTCAGATGGTTAAGCGTCTGCCTTCGGCTCAGGTAATGATCCCGGGGTCCTGGGATCGAGTCCCGCATCAGGCTCCCTGCTAGGCAGGGAGCCTGCTTCTCCCTCTGCCTCTCTCTCTCATGAATAAATAAAACAAAAAATTTTTTTAATAATTTGGGCAAGTTCTTAGCCTCTAGATGGGTCATTTCCAATCTCCTCAGCATTCAGTGCTGCAATCAACATTCATTCTTATAGATACATCTGCATACTTCTGTAGGACAAATTCCTGTGAGTTCTACTATTAGTTCCAAGTGTGTTAACAGTTAAAGTGTTGCCAAAGTATCCTTCATTAATATGTGCTTTTCCCTGATTAACACCTTTGTTTGTTTTCTAATTTTGTGAGTCGTCAAAATTCATTTTAACCCATATTACCAGAACAAGAAAACATAAGCAACGCTACAAATGTCTCCAAATAAAAGAAAAAAGGATTAGAAAATATTTCCTTCCTCTTGGGCTCATCACCACCTTGTTTTCTTAGGTCCTGAAGACACAGCCTATTTTGGGTCTGCTATAATATACCAAAAGGCAGAATATAAACATGGTAAAAGGCTTTATGTTCAGGGTTTCATGCCTAATTTGTTTCCTTTTTGAAGAATTGGTCTTTGATGAATTGACCTACTTCTTTCTGTAATCTAGGGAGTAAGTTTGAAGCCAAGGTCCCCACCCTTAGAGTAGACACAAAGCAGTGGCAGTTTCATGCACGAGACTGCCAGACCACAAACTGAATTTTGCAAGCAAAAGCTGTGCAGTACTAGGTGTTAATAAGTATCAGCTGACCGCTAAGATAATTCAGTTTGGTGAGGGGTGCCTGGGTGGCTCAGTCGGTTAAACGTCTGCCTTCAGCTCAGGTCATGATCCCGGGGTCCTGGGATCGAGTCCGGCGTCGGATTCCCTGCATCGGGCTCCCTGCTCTGCTCAGTGGGGAGTCTCCTTCTCCCTCTGCCCCCTTCCCTCCCACTCACTCTCAAAAATAAATTAGTAAAAAAAAATAAAATAAAATAAAATTAGTAAAATCTTAAAAAAAAATAGTAAAGAAATACTAAAACCACCTCTATTGCTTGTAACCTTTAGTTACATATCATGCAATCTAATAACTGGTTCATCCATGGAGATCAGAGTACATGAAGAGTCCTGTGTGTATTTAAAAAAAGCAGAGAACAGTTTGCCTACCTGCTCACCGACTTTGTAAGCAGGTGGAGAGCTCATTTCTATATCCACGATATTGATTTGAGGCGAGTCTTCAATAGGGGGTTTTGGTTCAGGATTCTTGTTAGTCTGTATCTGGCTCTCAATCAGTTTTATAATTGCATCAGCTCTTTCCTTTGGCATTGGTTTTCCATGCCAGTTTTCTACATCTTCAACACCTGCGACCAAATAAAACACATTCGTTCCATAAGTATGTAATTGAGTGTCTGTTAGGTCATCTCAAAGACACCCTGATGGAAAAGATGTCAGCCAAGGACTCACAGGAGTAAAAACCTGGCACAGGGAGCCTGAGTTGGTACTGCAGCCCCACAGGACCGCCTAAAAAGTTCCAGAGGCTCTTGAGTAGGGCCACTGGCCCATATACTGGTGAATGGAGTGGAGTGTGTGGGAGATGAGCCTGGAGAGACAGGCAGGGTGGACCATGGAAAATCCTGTGGGTATGAAGAGTTTGAGTTTTGTCAGAAGCAAGACAGGAAACCACTGAGGAATTTGGAGTGGGGAGGTGACTGATCAGATCTTAAATGTAGAAAGATCACCACAGTGGCTGTGTGGAGACTGGACTGGGGAGACTATAATTAAGGAGAGACGACATGGGTCTGAGCACAGGAGATGGAGAGCAGTGAGCAGGTCTGAGATATACTTACTGTAGGAGCAGAATCCATTAGAACTGATGACAGACTGGATTTGCATGCATGTAGGGGGCACATAAGGGAGAGGTGAAGGCAAAGATAATACCCAGAATTCTCCCAGGAGCAAATTGGTCAAGTGGTCATTTACTGAACTGGGGATACCACAGTTAAGACTGTTGCCTTAAGGGGGCACCTGGGTGGCTCAGTCGTTAACCGTCTGCCTTTGGCTCAGGTCATGATCCCAGGGTCCTGGGATCGAGCCCCACATTGGGCTCCCCGCTCCATGGGAAGCCTGCTTCTCCCCCCCCCCACTCCCCCTGCTTGTGTTCCCTCTCTCGCTGTGTCTGTCAAATAAATAAAATCTTAAAAAAAAAAAAAAAGACTATTTTAGGGAGGAGTCACAGAACAGTTTTATTCTAAAGCACTGATTTTTTTTTTTTTTAAAGATTTTATTTATTTATTTGAGAGAGAGAGAATGAGAGACAGAGAGCATGAGAGGGAGGAGGGTCAGAGGGAGAAGCAGACTCCCCGCCGAGCAGGGAGCCTGATGCGGGACTCGATCCCGGGACTCCAGGATCATGACCTGAGCC
>NW_028052681.1:0-14882 GCF_054177405.1 Leptonychotes weddellii
TCCATTCATCTGTTGATGGACATCTTGGCTCTTTCCACAGTTTGGCTATTGTGGACATTGCTGCTATAAACATCGGGGTGCACGTACCCCTTCGGATCCCTACATTTGTATCTTTGGGGTAAATACCCAGTAGTGCAATTGCTGGATCATATGGTAGCTCTATTTTCAACTTTTTGAGGAACCTCCATACTGTTTTCCACCATTCTTAAATTCTAAATGATCTTTTATGCTTTTTCTCCTCCCTCCTCCCCTCAACATCTACCTCCTCCTTCTCCATCACTGTCGAAACAATCTTGAAGGAGGGTCCTTCAAGATCCAATAAACTAGCTCCTATAATGATTTTTGAAAAGATAATATTACTGAATATTCTCCTCCATGATGTAGGTAATATTTTTCAGATGAGAAAACTGTGGTATGGAAAAATTTATCATCTGCCCATGATCACTGAGGTAGTAAGTGATGGAGCTAGATTCCAAACCAATTCTGCCTGATTCCAAAGCTCATAAATTTAATAACCATACTATTCTACCACCCATCTATCCATCCGTCCACCCATCCAATAGTTAATGAGAGTTTAGTACATGCTGAGCACTGTGACAAACACAGTAACTGAGAGTCAGAAGGCCTAGCCTATGTGACCTAACACACCACAAAATTAGTTATGTCCAGAGCCAGCCCTCAGAGAATGGGCACTAGTACTGGGGATGGAATGATGAGGAAGGGGTGCTGGGGGGCTGAGAAGGTAATAAGCAGAGAGAAGGGACAAGACGAAGAATAATCATGAGGCGAGAGCCAGGTCCAAGTCAGCTGCAGTGAGACCATAGGGATGTTGGTCTCCTCTTTCTACTCTCCAGAGAGCTGGAGTGACAGCCTCCATCAATATTTTAGAACACCAAAACCAAGAGCATGTTCTATTTGATGTGGGAGCAAAGTTCTCCCAATATCTAATTTCTCATTTTCCCTCAGACTCTTTTGTTACTTTAACAATAACAATTAAATAAACTGAATAATGAAATAACTAACTTAACTACTGTATCTTTAACCAAATTTTAAATTTCTAGGAGAAATACTTAAATTGACCCATCTTGGATTCAGTGTAATGTCACTTGGAGGAATCATAAGTGTCACTGTGTTGGGTAATGGAAGTGATTAGGGAGCCGTTTTTTAAAAAAAATCTAGATAATATTCCAAAGGCATAAATTTTGAGAGCAGAAACTTTAACTCACCTTCATGAATCTTGGCACAACGCCTGACACAAGGGGAGGGGGCAGATTTTAACTCCAATATGTCTGATTCCAAAACTCTGAAGTACCTTCTGCCTGAGTTGTTCTTTCCCTGTATCTATACAGAACTTGTTTATTCTGCTCTGTACCAGTCAGCTTAAGCTAATGCTGCAGTAACAGTTGTGCCCCCAAATCTTGGTGGCTTAGAACAGTGATTCTCAACGTGTGGTTCCTGAACTGCAGCATCAGTATCACCTGGAAAATTGTTAGAAATGCAGATTCTTCATCCCTCTCTTAGACCTACAGAGTGAGAAACTCTTAGGATGGGACCAATCAGTCTTTGCTTTACCAAGCTCTCTGGTGCACACTAAAGTTTGAGAACCTCCAGCGTAGAACAATAAAGATTTGTTTCCCACTCACCTTACAAGAGCACTGGGGATTGTCTGTAGCTCTGGTCTACATCGCCTTACTTTGCCAGTGTACAGAGCAGTCCCTACTGGGACTGAAAAGAGAGACATGATGAACCAAGAGCCAGGTCTTAAGATTTTGCTCTGAAGTTACATGTATCACTTGCTCTCACATTCCATCGTCCTCAGCAAATCTAAGGGAAATGGGGGCAGAAACATATAATACTGTCACAGAGAGGGGATACATAGGAAGGGAAATAGGACTATAGTATTGGTGTTGTTTTTTCATTTCTCTATAGATTTATAAGTGATAGTAAGAAGTAATGTTTTGACAAGCATTTTTTAAGGTCATGAGACAATCATGATTTTTCCTATTAAGATTGCATTGTTCAGCTTGCGTGGTCATTGTTACGGTTCTGCACTACTGTGTACATCAAGAGTATCTAGAGTATGTCAAGTAGTAAGAAGCAAAATGAAAAAAAAAAATTAAGCAAGGTAGGACGGATGGAGCTATTTTATATGATGTGACCAGAGAAGACCTCTCTCATCAGATGAACCTTGAGGAAAGATTGAAAAGAAGTGAGGGAATAGGTATGTGATGCAAGAGAATTCCAGACAGGGTGAAGTCCTTCAGGTGGTGGTATGTTTGGCCATGGTATGTTGAGGAAATTAAAGAGTATCTGAGTGATTGGAGCAGAGTGAGCTAAGGCTTAAACTTTTGGACCATGTCTCATAGTGAGATATAAATTTTATATGGGGACCCAGTACACACACACACACACTCACTTGCACACATGCTCTTGCTGAATTCAAAGTTTTACAAGAGAATACTTACCTTTACTGCATGCAACGCACTGTAAAATTATCCATTATTCTATTTTATTAAAAAATTCTGGTCATGACTAGCTAAACTGATTACATAATCTGCCAGTAGGTCAGAAGCTACAGTTACACTGAGGTGGGCTTAGAGTGTTAGGAATTAAGATCAGAGAGGTAGTGGGAGGGGGGTGCAGAGGATGGGCTTTTCAGGTTCTTAAAGTAAGGGGTTGAGTGAGCAGGAAGGCTATGAAAACACTTATTGTTGAGGAATGACTTGCGTTTTTAAAACATAACTCTGGTTGCTCTTTGGAGGATGTAACATGATGTGCCAAAGGTGGAAACACAGAGAAGAGTAAGAGACCATTGCGACAGCCTACATAAGAGGTGAAGGTGGCTTGGACCAGAGGGGTGGTAGAAGAGTCTGATTATAGTTGTTTTTTTTTTTCAAAGCTAGACCAAAGGGGATTTTCTGATAGATTGGATGTAGAATGATAAAGAAAGGTGGAAGCCAAGGATCATTCCCGTGGTTTGGACTGAGCAGCTGGAAGAATAGAGTTGTCGTTTACCGAGAAGGGTCATCTGAGGAAGAACTGGATCTGGGGGAGAAGAGTGGGATCAAAGGTTCAGTTTGGGGCATGCAAACTCTGGAGGCATTGAGGTGGAGATGTCAAAAATCAGCTTTATACTGAGGTCTGGAATTTAGTGCTGGAGACATACACTTTGACTGATAAGTTTATAAATGGTGTTCAGCACTCTACCAGATAGTATTACCTAGGGATTATTTAGGACATAGAGAAGAATGAGCCCCGAGGCACACCAACCTTTGGGAGTTGGCAAAGATGAAGAGAAGCCATCAGAGAAGTGAGATGGAGTTGGAGTGACCAGAAAAGTGAAAGAAGGACCAAGAGTGAGCGTTGTCCTTCACAAAGGAGGGAGTTATCATGTGTATCAAAGGCCACTGATGGGTTGAGTCAGGACCCAGAATTGACTGTTGGTCAATTGGTAAACATCATTTGTGACCTTCAAGGAGGTGTTTTAATGGGGTTGGTGCAAAACATAGCCTGACTGGATTGGGTTCCCAAGAGAATGGCAGGAGATGAAGGAGACACAGAGGGCCAGGAAAATTCTTTTGAAGAGTCACACTCTAAAGGGGAGCAGGTAAATGAGTGGTAGCTCTTAGGTAGGATGTAGGACCTACAAAGGCAACAGTATCTTTCAGCCACCAGGGAAAGGCCAAGGGAACTTCAGAGATTTTGGCCAGAGGCCTTACACTGATGAGGTGCTGATGTCCTTAAGCAAAGACTAGCTACTCTAATCCTAACTAACTCTCAGGCATCAATCTGTTACCCATAACCATGTACGTCCTAGAGGAAATGGCACCAGGTATACGCTTCTGCCAGGCTCTTGTTCCTGGAAGCATGGCCACGTGGTTTGGGGTGTGGGCACTGGAGTGAGTTCCTGGCTTGTTGACCAACTGTGTATTCTTGACCAAGTTACTTAATGCACACGAGCCTCGATTTCTTCACCGAAGCAACGGGTATTATAATTATTCTGAATCCATAGGGCTATTTAGAGGATGAAATGTGATCATTCTTAGAAAGTTCTTATGCAGTGCTTCGAAATTATAAATGTTCAATAAATATAAGTAATTACAATTACTGTATATAACCCTTATTTGACAGCATCGGTTAAGGAAAACCCCTTGCACACACCGGGTCTTTGGAAGACCTAGAAAAGCCAGCTCTCCTAAGGCGGCAGGGAGCTCTGAACAAAGATGACCTTGAATAAACTTCTAGATCAGGGATGGAGTCCAGCAGAGGAACTGCTGAGCTCTGAGTCCTGGACATTTCTTTTTGGCCAGAACAAGAGGGTAGCAAAGCTCCCTTCCCAGCCGTGTCCCCACCCCTCCCTCCGCCCACCCCCTTTGATGGAGTTATTCAGTTGTTGATCACGCCACAGTGGCCACCAGAACCTCCAAGTTCTCTTGAACCTCCTCAGTGTATTTACTGCTGAGCAATGTTGCCTCAGAACAATTAAACCAAATGACAGTTGTCAGAAGTGTTGGCACTTCTTTGGCCTGTGAGAGCCAGACTTCACTTCCGGTGTGGGTTGGCACCTGGAATCTGTAATAACCTGCCCGGCCCCCCACCCCCCTCTTTCTCCAGTCCGCTGCAGCACAGGCCATTTATCCCCACAGCAGGCCTGGCTTGCCTGGGGCTCTGGAACTAACCAGCTTCTTCACCAGAGGGGAAAAAAAAGAAAATCCCTGGATACGCAGACTCGCTGAAGATCTCGTGTTGACCTCTCCTCCAGCCCTAGAGCGAGCCTGCCTCTTGTTTCTCGTTCTAGTTTTTGTCTGATCATCCTTCTCCAGAATGCCTCTCGGACCAGCACCTTCTCTCACTTAGCCTTCCTCCTTTCTGCGGCCGAGTCCCCCTGACCTCCGTCTTCTGCTCAGACTCCCCCCTAATCTCTAGGGCCTGTTTAATCTGAGCTAGGAAAGAAAGGCACCACCTCGGTAGAGTTCAGGCATTGCTTTAGAAACTTCATGTATTTTATTCCTTCTATTGTTCATGTCAGTCATCTGAACAAGGTTGAGGCGGGACCAGTGACTTTCCCAAGGGCATACAAGTGGTAAGAGAGAGGGTTGTGTTTTCACGGAGGGTAGGTTTATAGGGTGTGAGATGCATCCAAACAATTTTCCACCACCCCCCCTTCCCAAACTTTGCTTTCCTTTTCACCCTCCACTCAGGAGTTCTTCATCTGATAGGTAAATTCTGGAAATCTGACTAGGCTTGGTATTCTAGTCAACAGGTGACTGCATAACAAAGGGATAATAATGGTGCCTCTCTCTCTCTCTCAGACTGGAATGTCATCAACTGGTGAATGTGGGGTTTGGTCCTATGAGGTTGGAGCAGATCCATCCCTCACAGGCATTAGGTGAACATCTCTTCATTCCCCAGGTAAATCTACCACAGAACTCTGCATGTGGCTTTGGGCACAAGCCCAACTAATAATAAAATTTTACTGAGTTTTCCCATTCGTCATTGTCCCTTGTGGGTATTTCTCCCTTGGGATGAAACCAGAATGGCTAGATCTGAATATTCTCTTGGGTTCCAAAGACCAAAACCTTATGATAAATTCCTGAACATCACGTCTATCAGGCTTCAAATTCAGCGCTCTGAATGTACAAAACTAAGTGTAACAGAAGGCATTAAATACAGCAATAAAGGCCTTCCCACTGCCAAACAAAGCCCCAGCTCTGATGGGATCTCCTACGTATAATAAAATGCTAAGCATTTGCTCAAACATGCCTTTAATCCCAGGCAGAAAATTCCATCCGCAAACTTCCTCTGGATATTCTACAATGGCTTCGAATATCTTCTGTTTGGCTGAATGAAACACCGTCACTTCAATACTAGGAAATACAAAGGCTTTTCAAAGGAATGTACTCTACAAGAAGTGTTCTTATTATTTTATTTTTTTAACTCTTAACAGTTGACTTTTAATATCTGATGTTTGAATTTGTAGTTAGCAATGTCTTTGCGTCAGGCCCACACATTTCTATGGCAGGAGAGAGAAGAGAGGGCTTGGGTTTATTAAAAGAATGGTAAAACATGTCTGAGGCGTTGTTCTGTGCCGGGCAGGTTGGATGGAAAAAGAAGAAGCTGAAGTCTGTCTGAAGGGGGTCACTCTGCATGTCAAGGCCGTCTCCCCTTTGTAGAAGCGAAGGGATTGCCCATTCGTGTGGAGATTGCCCTCCAGGTCTGGCGCTGAGCTCCCCCTCAGTCTTCATGCTGATACACCCAGTCCACGTTTCCAGTATGACTCTGTGACCCCCTTAATGCTGGATTTTCTGCACCACATCTATAAAATGCTATTTCCTGAGAGCTTTAAGATAAGCTCTTTTTCAGCCAAATGCTCATCTTGCTTCTAGGATGGAGATTCTGGCCTGAGTCTGGATCTCACTCCCTTTTGTATCTGAGGTCATGAAAATATGGTAGAAAGATGTGGGGCTCAAAGGAAGAGTGTGGTTGTTCCGTGACTTTGGGTAGGGTGTCATTCGGCTGCTATTCTGGGCTATAACAAACAAAGCCCCAACTCTTACGTGACAGTGAAGCAGATGTTTTATTTCTTGTTCATTTACCAGTTTGCTGTCTGTGCTTCTTGTTACCGGCTAGCCATCCCTGTGGTGATTCAGGGACGCAGACTGTGCCCATCTTGGGGCCGCATCCCCTCCCGGGCCCTCAGAGTCCCCTTCCTTCAGTCTACATAGGGGAAAATAGAGGGTGGAGAAGGTATAACCAGTCCTTAGCCAACTCAGTCTGGCGGTGATGCACATTCCATCAATGGGTTCTTGCCACAGGGCCCCAACCAGGTAAAAGTGAACTTGATATGTGATCTTTGACTGGTGAACTCCTTTCAAGCAATAATCTCTAGTATTGAAGAGATAACAAAAATCTTTGGTGGGCATTTAGCTATTTCTAAACCTCTGGAAATTTCCATTCCTTAGCTCCTAAGCAACCAGAGCAGTTAAATCGATTATGCAAGGTCACACAGTTGGTAATGATGAGGTTAATACTACAAGCAATGATGACATCATAAAAGCTTTTCAGGTCAGTCTGGACCCTGTCCCCTCTGCTTTTTCCTCATAGCCTAATGTGCAGCTTAGGAAAGACTATTTTGAGTTGACCAACATTGAACCAACTTTATAAAACAAAGAAATAGAGGATAGGGTCCAGTGGTGGGGTGAATAGTAGCTCCCCAAAATTCATGTCCATCCAGAACATCAGAATATGACCTTATTTGGAAACAAGATTTCTTCCGATATATTTAATTAAGGATATCAGGGTGAGATCGTCCTGGATTTAGGTTAGCCCCAACATCCAGTGACCAGTGTCCCTATGAGAGGTCACAGACACACAGGGAAGAAGACCATGTGAAGACAAAGCAGAGACTTAGGGACACAGCTACAAAGCAGGGAACACCAAGAGCCACCATAAGTTGGAAGAGGCAAACACCACTTATCTGGGCCCCTGATCTTAGCTGTGGATTTGTTCATTACTTATCTTCAGAAGCTTTTTAGATTTTAGCCTCCATGTCCTTAAGGACTGTGTCTTTCCAGGCCACTGTACCATCTCTAGCACCCAACAACAACGGTGGGATAAATCATTGAATTTGCCTTGCGGCTGGTCTAAGTTCTTTGAGAATAGGGTCCCCATTCTCTTATTTACTTTGTATTCTCTCCAGGGCTGTCTTGGAACAGGGTGAGAAAAGATGCTCAGGGAATATTGTTTTGATTGAATTATTAGGAGGGTAAGTGAGAAGGCAAAGAAAGTTCTTTGGGTTCAAAAAGAGAAGAGCTTGAGATGAATGCATTTTGGGTCTTAATTGTCGAGGACGGCTGGTTCTCAGAATCAGAGAGCTTCATTATCTTTTTAACTTGTACATACATAGATTTATGAGAGTCTGTTTCAATGAATATATTCAGGATCATTGACTCCAAAGAAATTGTGAAGCACAAACCATTTTCTCTTTGGAAGGACAGATTAAAAGGTCAGTGCTTTTAAAGTCAGTAAAATAATGTGTTCTCTCTCTCTCTCTCTGTCTCTTCAAAAACTTCTGGGAAGAAGAGTATCAGAACTCGAGGGGACAGCGAGTGTTGCTGCAGGCACTGTTCCCAGAATCTCTGGTTCTGACTTCATGACCCCTGAGGAGCTCTGTCTGTTTGTCCATGTCTGTCCTTCCCTCTGAGGCACGTGCTCCCGCCCACCTGATGGCCCCACAGAACAGGGTAGCAACAGGAAGGGGTGGGATGGCTAACAGAATGGATCTGGGTATAGCAAAAATCCCTGAGTTGGTACAAATCCCTGCGATTTGTTTCAAAAGTGCTGCTCTCCCACCTGCAAAATAGTGGATATGCTAATCATTTCACAGTGTATACAAATAACAAAGCGACACCTTAAATATATACATTTTTTATTTGTCAATGCTACCTCAGCAAAGGTAGAAAAAAATAATGCATTAGCAAACATCTACTGAGGTCTTCTAATGGACCAAGCATGATGTGAAGCATTTCAAACCACTTCTTTCACTTAATTCTCGTAATTACTCACTGAATTAGGCACCATCACTATCATCTTTCTTGTTTTACAGACGGGAATCTGGGGCTCAGAGAGGTTAAGTAACATGCCCAATGTTGCACAGCCCAGGAGGGCGAAGGCAGAGACTTTGCACTGAAGCGTTTCTATACTGAAGAAAGGGGCATCTCAGTGCCAGGAGCTAAACCTGTTGCCCTAGAGGTCCCCATTCAAATGGTTTCACATCCCATGAAGTGGCTAAAGTGGAAGAATAAAGCAGTACTCCCTCCGAGGGTCCTCATGGCAGTGGGTTAAGGGAATACATCCGCACAAGTGGAATTGGTCACAAGCTTCACTTTTCTCCTTCCTCAGTGACCACGACGGTTGTCCCATTTGAAGGGGGTCATCCTGGGTCACCATATGCTGCAGATTTGTTAAGTACCTTCTCATTTTCTGTTCCCTAGAGTGGGGCCACTTCGTCCTCACACCAGACTGCAGTGAAGGATTCAGAGTCGAAGTTGAAGATGCAGGGGACCCAGCATCACATCTTATCCATTTTCTGTAACAGCTTGGAGTCCTAGTTTCAGGATACTGGCTGCTAACTGAGTCTGGAGAATGGGGTTCCTAGAGCACCTGCCCCTGGTGTGATCGAAGTCACTCTGGGACAGGATCCTCTGGTAACTGATTTTGACCTTCTTCACCAATGTTTCTTCACCTGAGTCCAAACTCCTCCCTGGTCAAATTCATAGTCCCCTGCAAGCTATCACTTCGAGGTCCCTACGTTCTGGACCTGCCCATTCCACGACAGCTGGCCTGGTATGAAGTAAGGAAGACCTGAGGTACAGCTTTGGTTTGAAACTAGAGCAGACCTGAGTCTTATTGGCGTGACAAGCATGTAACCTGATTTTAGGGGCAAGGATGCTGTGTGGCCCTGTCCATTTGGGCAGAGGTCTCTGTATTGGACTCCCAGCCCAAGTCCCAACTAATAAATCAAGGGTTACTTTGCTTTCGGTTAGCTGGGCACAGCCTATGCCTATTTCCCCAATTGAGGGCTTAATGAAGTGATTCTTGACTGTGAGCAAAAAGTAGAAAGTCAGTGTGACACAGAGCTCAAGACATGAGTTCTGGAGGTGGACTGTCTGGATTTAAATCCTGGCGCTGTCACCAAGTTAGTGGTTGTGAGTGTCACTCAGTTGTTTTTTGTTTTTTTTTTTCAATCTGTAAAATGGATATAAGAATATCTCCTGCTTTCGGAAAGTTCACATTATGCCCCTCCACTCTTACGAAAGATCTGTATTAGTCCAGCAATGACTTTTTTCGTAAAAGCAAAAATCCCCTTCAGATTTCTTTCGGTTAGCAAAAACAGGTAGTAATGTAGGTCTTTGGTGAAAGTGAAGTGGTTCTACTTTTGTTTAGGGGGGAAACCTGTAATATGAGTCCCTGCCTTAAATACCGATCTTTCTCTTTGTTTGTTGTGGGGATTAGGTGAGTTATTTCATGGAAAATGAGCTTTGAGCAGGGCATGACATGTGATAAATATTCAATAAATACTAACTAGGATTATTCTGGTGGACGGGATGTAATTTCTGACTTGGACTTGGAATATAAATTTGACCTGGGTTCACAGCTTAGTTCTGCCACTTCTGAGCTGTGTGATATTTGTCGAGTCTCTTAGCCTCTCTGAGCTCCAGTTTCTCTTCACTTGGAAGCTGAGCCAAATGCTGCCCCCTTAATGGACTTTCTCCCATCCATCCTGCCCTTGGGCTCTTTCTTCCTCCCCGCGCCCCCGCCCCCCTCCAGGTACACACTGCCTTCAGGAAACACTATGTTGTAAGCTAATGCCAGAGTTGGAGACGCTAAATTACCTCTCCCAGACCTTTCTTCTCCCATCCTGGCTCCTGCCTGGAGAATCAAGCCCTGTACCCCTGGGAAAGGCCTGGCAGAGAGGAAGCTGAGCTGTTGTGGGCTTCCTTTGGGGTCAGCCTGACCTAGCACCATGTGGGCAATTGGTGTTGAGTTTAGCAAGATAGAGAAGGTTATAGGTAATAAGAAGAGGTAAGATGTTTTGAAACAAGGAGTGGAAGAGAGGATGTGGTGGCTCAGAGAGAGAGGTTGTTTTGATATAGGAGGGCCATTTGCCTTTTATCCACATACCTCTTGAAGCCTGTGACAGAGTTCCCTGTGATCCCCAACACTGGCCATTGGTTTTCCTTCTACTTTTTTTACTCCATTTCGAAAGGGAAATGCTGCTACTCATGGAGACACTGGTCATTCAGGGTCACTTTCCTTTCCTGGCCATTCTGTCTTTCAAGGGATCTTGGCCTGAGATCTGGTGTTCTGATCACCAAGAGGAGGAGTCTTGATGAACAAGAGGTGGTAGCCTTTGAGTTGGGGTATCCTGCCTTCTCTGAGGGTAACACCGAAATTGTTACTCTGGCTCAGTTCCTACTGTGGAGTCCTTAGGACCCTGACCCCATCCAGATCTTTCTGTCCTTCTCAGGAGTCCACGAGGGTACCTCATAGGGGCTCACCAATGGCTGCACCCATCCACCATTTTCTTCTATCTCCTGGCACCTGCTAGTTCTTCCTCCCTTGGTACAGACCACTGTTCTCTCTCTGCCTCAAGGCTACCGAGGTGAGATAATGCTCCACCTCCTTACCAACTTAAATTTCATCTACTCCAAAAATTGTCAAATAAACACCTGGGATTTACCTTCTATTTTACCTACATTGGCCTTCTTTCACTGAGTTATAAAGCTCTGGTTCCACCAAAGGACTCAGAGATAGAGCTATTCCATCAGACTCAATCTTACCATGCTAGCAGCCTTCTACCCTATCACACTCCTTAGTTTCTTAGGACTTTGGTTCAAGTCCCTGGACTAAAAGTCATTGGTTATATTCACATCTGGCTTGATTCTGGCTTTTCTTTGACCTTCATCCATTCCCCCTACCAACGTCTATAAAATAAATCTCTCTCCAATTTCTTTTTGCATCAGGGATGCCATCAGGGATTTATATGGTGTCTACAGTGAGTACTTAGGTGCAGTTTCCACGAAGCCAGGGACTGTGTTTATTTCATTCACTGGCTACGTCCCCAGTTCTTAGTAGAGTACCTGGCACATGCTAAGTCTCAGCAAATACATGTTCAGTAACCTAGATATTTTCCCAGATTTTCTTCTCTCTCTTAATAATCCAGTGGACTCATTCTTATCCTAGTATTCGAGGTAAGCCTCATCTCTTCCTGGAAGCCTTCTCTCACTCCCCCAATTCTGGTTAAGATGTTCCTCCTCTAAGCCCTCATAGTAATGGGCTTGGCTGTGGCATGGCCCTTTGCTCAAAGAACATAATCATTTATTTACATGTCTGTCTTATGCAAGCACCTTAAAGTCAGGGACAGTCTTTTATTTGTCATGTTTGATAAATGAAAAATAGGAAGAATGAATTCATGTGTGCCTCAGTCCCTGATCACACCACATGTTCAGGCGTTGGTCCTCTCACGTGCTCCTTGGACTCTCACGTAAATAGATCCTCAGCATCTGGACATGTTGAAATATGCAGTGGGTACATAACTTAGACTGTGATTCCAAAATTCCATCCCAGAGCACGCGCACACACACACACACACACGCACATCCCATCAGTTAGTAAAGCAGGGACATAACTGCTTGTGAATTCAGATGACGCTAGGTCCCTATTCTTTGTGGGGCAGGGGCTGACGCAGAACCCAGAAGATGGAAACTCCTGACCTCCACCTGGAAGAGCAGTCTAGCCAATCCTAAAGCTGGTACGGCTTCTAGGAAGGACTTCGGGGACTCAGCATCAGAGAAATTTTGCTCCTAGACTTGCTCTGGCCCTGGGCCTCCGTTTGAGTTGGCATGACCAAGAGCTTTCTTGTGGCCTAGTTCCTGCCCTTGGCATGGCACTTTGCCTGGGGAAAGGGTGCCCATCCTTTTTTCTGCACAAAATGAATTTTAAAAAAATGGAGTTCTGATGATAAAACCTATTCTAGGGAAGTGGGTCCTAGCTGCCTTTGCTGAGGGTGCCCAGATGCTAACCATAAGTGGTGTTTCTCCCCTCCCCCTCATCCCCAGTGCCATCCCTCCAGGGACTCCTGCCTCTTCTTGACCTTCCATAAACATGAACTTGGCTTGCCTGGGGGATCCGGTTCCTCTCAGGCTGACTTGAGCCTGGCGGCTCTACTCCTCGTCTTCTGTTCTCACACATCTCCACTCTGTGGAGAGAAAGAGAAATGGACACAGCGGTTGCTAGGAGGAGAAGGAGTAACTCTTTGCCCCCAGTAGTTTTATGTCAGCCTCACCAGGCCAGGACATTCTGACTGGGAGGCCCTGTCATCTCCTTTGTCACTGGGATAACATTAACCATCCTTTGCTTCTGGGAACTGCTGTTTTTTTTTTTTTTTCCTCTCAACATTTTCTAGTTGTTTTGTTTTGTTTTTCATTTCATTTTCATAAAAACCTTGGAGCAGAGGAAGGGACAAGTGGTTTGATTGTGGAAATGGGGTCCAGGGGTCAGGCCGCACTGTCTGACTCTGGTAATGTGTGCTGTTCTCCCTGTGCACACTGTCCTCTCCTGACTTCTCCTCACTGTGTTTTATCTCTCCAATCCCCTCCACTTCCCCCTGTGCCTTCATTCCACCCCATTCTGCCCTGAAGTGCCAGCAGCATCTTCAAAAAACCAGAAGCTTTTAGGTCAGACCTCAGTTGAAACACCAGTTCTTCTATCTCGCACGAGCTGCATGACATCACAACTCTCAGCTTCTGTCTCCGCCCTGTAAGATGTGGAGAGCGGTACCTAGTCCGTATAGGGATGGTTAGAACAGAATGATGGGTATTGAGGAGGGCACGTTCTGCATGGAGCACTGGGTGTCATGCGCAAACAAGGAATCACGGAACACTACATCAAAAACTAATGCTGCAATGTATGGTGACTAATGTAACATCATAAAATAAAGTTAAAAAAAAAAAGATTTTGATCATGACCAGAATTGTGTAGCTATCATGCAACAAGTTGAAAAACAAATTTCATGTTAGGTTAAATGACAGCAGTTCAGGATTTGACAGGACGCTGATATTCCTTTCAACTCCAGCCTGTGACACATCATCCTTCATGGGACCACCAGTGTGATTTTACTTGTGTTAAGTCACCTACATCACTTTTGGGTCAGTGAACTATAACAAAATCATAGCATTATCTGGGGGTAATAAAAATACTAATTTACATTAGGCTGTTATAATCTAGGACACATGTTTTAACTAAAAGAATAAAACAGAATATATAATTTAAAAAAAACCAAAACTAATGATGTACTGTATGGTGACTAACATAACATAATAAAATTTTAAAAAACTGAATGATGGGACACACATGAAAGATTGCTCCATGTACACATGTCATGATTAGTACATGTACATGAGTATCATGTGCAAGGCACTATGTTAGCCACTGGGGCAAATTGAGACCCTGGAGTACAGGGTCCTGGTCTTTGTGGAGTCTTGCAATTCATAACAAGGGACACTATCCATGCCCTTGTTGACTCTTTATGGCAAAATGTGTTAAGTCGTATGAGAAGTATACAATATAATGAAGGGAAATATTACATCCAACCTGGAGAGTGTTGTGTGTGTGTGTGTGTATGTGTTGTGTGTGTGTGTGTGCATGAATGACAGAGAGCTTCACAGGGAAGGGAACATTTGGACTGGGCCAGGAAGTAGGGTGACATTTTGTCAGACAGGAAGTAGCAGCAGAAACTTTAGGTAAGCTACTGCCCTTCCCTAAGCCTCCGATTCCTCAAATGTAAAATGAAACGTAAGATGTATAAATCAAGTGAAAAATAATAATAGTGAAAACGCTTAGAACTTAATTTTGTTTGGACCTGTTCTAAGTGAAAGCATACACGTTATTGCTTTTTTTCCTCTTTTTTATTATATTATGTTAGTCTCCATACAGTACAGCATTAGTTTTTGATGTAGTGTTCCATGATTCATTATTTGTGTATAACACCCAGTGCTCATTACAACATGTGCCTTCCTTAATACCCATCACAGGGCTAACCCATCCCCCCACTCCCTCCCCTCTAAAACCCTCAGTTTGTTTCCCAGAGTTCATAGTCTTTCATGGTTCATCTCCCCCTCTGATTCCACCCCCCATCATTTTTCCCTTCCTTCTCTTAATGTCCTCCATGCTATACCTTATGTTCCACAAATAAGTGAAACCATATGATAATTGACTTTCTCTGCTTGACTTATTTCACTTAGCATAATCTCCTCCGGTCCCACCATGTTGATGCAAAAGTTGGGTATTCATCCTTTCTGATGGCTGAGTAATATTCCATT
>NW_028052682.1:0-8898 GCF_054177405.1 Leptonychotes weddellii
CTTTCCTGCTTCTATTCCTGGGAGCTCTGCTGCACTCAGGCACCCCCAGTCTTTCTGTGATCCTGAGGGTCCTGAGACCACACTGTCCCAGCGAGGGTTCAACCCCCCACTTAGCCACTGGAGTGATGTCCCTCAGCAGAGCAGACTTTTAAAAGTTCTGATTTTGTGCTCCACTGCATCACTTGCTGATAGCCAGCTGATGGAGGCTCCCTCCCCACCAGGTCTATCTTCCCAAATATTGCCTCAGATTCACTTCTCCACATGTCCTACCTTCCAGAAAGTGGTCGCTTTTCTGTTCATAGGATTGCTGCTCTTCTTTTCCTCGATCTCTTGTTGAGTTTGTAGGTTTCAGAGTGGTTTTATAACTATCTAGCTGAATTCCTGGGACCAGCCAAAATTTAGGTTTCCTACTCTGCCATCTTGTTCCTCCCCATCTATGTATGTATTTTTAGATCAAAAGACAGAAACTTTTATTTTTTTATTTTATTTTTTTTTTTAAAGATTTTATTTATTTATTTGAGAGAGAGAGAATGAGAGAGAACACATGAGAGGGGATAGGGTCAGAGGGCAAAGCAGACTCCCTGCCGAGCAGGGAGCCCGATGCGGGACTCGATCCAGGGACTCCAGGATCATGACCTGAGCCGAAGGCAGTCGCTTAACCAACTGAGCCACCCAGGCGCCCCAAAAGACAGAAACTTTTAATTCTATTTTGTATTAAGGAAGGCTATTCTTTTTTTTAGATTTTATTTCAATTCATTAGTAGACATACAGTGTAATATTAGTTTCAGGTGTACAATACAGTGATTCAACACTTCCGTACATCACCCAGTATTTATCACAACAAGTGTCCTCCTTAATCCCAAATTACCTATTTCAACCATCCTCCCAACTCACCTCCCTTCTGGTGACCATCAGTTTGTTCTCAGTATTTAAGAATCTGTTTCTTGGCTTATTTCCCTCTCTTCTCCCCCCCCCCCCCCCGCCGTTTGCTCATTTATTTTGTTTCTTAAATTCCACATGTGAATGAAATCATATGGTATTTGTCTTTCTCTGATTTATTTCACTTAGCATAATACTCTCTGGCTCCATCCATGTCGTGGCAAATGGCAGGATTTCATTCTTTTTATGTAGATATTTACCAAATCTTTTTCCATTCATCTATTGATGGACACTTAGGCTGCTTCCATAATTTGACTATTATAAATAAAGCTGCTATAAATATAGGGGGACATGTATCCCTAGAAAAGGTTATTCTTCATAGAGCAGTATTGTAAGCCTGTGGTGCATTAGGTATTAGATAACTCTTACCAAAAACTTAAAAGCAATAAGGAAT
Source organism: Leptonychotes weddellii (assembly GCF_054177405.1). Classification (NCBI taxonomy): domain Eukaryota; kingdom Metazoa; phylum Chordata; class Mammalia; order Carnivora; family Phocidae; genus Leptonychotes; species Leptonychotes weddellii. The sequence goes on from NW_028052682.1 coordinate 1,334, forward strand.
CCTCATTCTGAAAAGCATGTGTGATGCTTACTTATAATGAAATTAGATAATTAAAAATAAAAGGTCACTTGAAATTCTAACCTTAAGCAAAAAATTGAAATCAGGGCCTTCTCATGACTGTGTTGAGAATCATCTTACTCTTTTTAACCATGGGGCTGCATTTGCTGAAAGATTTGTAATACTTTAATTGTTAGCCATTCTGGGAGATGTGTAACAGTATTTCCCTGTGATTTTAGTTTGCATTTTCTTGATGACTAGAGGAGTTGGCACATTATTATATGCTTTGTGGTCATTTGGATATATTTTATGAAGTGCCTGTTGAAGTCTTTTGCTTATCATTGTATTGGGCTGTTTGACTTTTTCTTATTGTCCAGTCAAAATATTTGCATTTGAAAAATATGGGCTTTTGTCAGATATATGTGTTGAAAATATTTCTTATGATTGTGGCTTTCATTTGTTTAATGGTATCATTTAATGAGTACAAGTTTTAAATTTATAGATATGCATATATATATAAACTCTACAAATTTACCATGTATATAGAAATATACATATATATCACACATATACATGTTATGTATATGCACATACACACACGAATTTATAGAGAGATTATTAACTTGTGTGTTGTTTAAGAAATTTTTCTTATACCAAATAACAATAACATCCACCAATGTTTTCTTTTAGAATCTAAACATTTTTATATTTAGACCTATATTCCATTTTAAATTAATTTTTTGGTATAGTGTGAGTTCAGGGTTGACTTCTTTCCATATGGATAGCCATTTGCTTCAGCATGGTTAATTAAGTAGATCTTGTTTTCATAACAAACTAAATTTGTTTGAAAATAAACAAATAGGTGACTACACACATACACGCACATACACATTTACCCTTATAGTCTCTATTCTGTCCCGTCAAACCCTTTGTCTATGTTTCACATTAATCCCTCACTATATTAATAGTTAATAGCTTTTTGGTATGCCTTTAAAATATGGCAGTTTAAATCCTCCAAGTTTTTCTTTATTTCAAGATTATATCTCTATATCTTTAGTAGAACCAGATTGTTGATATCTTCAAAAAACCTATTGGGATATTGATTAAGATTGTGCTGGACCTTGGGGTGCCTGGGTGACTCAGATGGTTGGGCATCTGCCTTTGGCTCAGGTCATGATCTCAGAGTCCTGGGATCGAGCCCCATGTCGGGTTTCTGGCTCAGTGGGGAGCCTGTTTCTCCCTCTCCCTCTGCCTCTCTCCCTGCTCATGCTCTCTCTCTCTGCATCTCTCTGTCTCAAATGAATAAATAAAATCTTAAAAAAAAAAAAAAGATTGTGCTTGACTAGGGTGCCTGGGTGGCTCAGTTGATTAAGCGTCTGCCTTCAGCTCAGGTCATGATCCAAGGGTCCTGGGATAGAGCCCCACATGGGGCTTCCTGCTCAGTGGGAGTCTCCTTCTCCCTCTCCTTCTGCCCCTCCCCCCTTTTCATGTGCTCTCTCTCTGTCTCTCTCTTTCTCTCAAATAAGTAAATAAAATCGAAAAAAAAAAAAGTATGTGCTGGACCTATACGTCAAAATGGAGCAAATTTTTACCTTGATAATAAAGAATCTACCAATTCATAAATATCCTATACCCTTCCATTTGTTTAGGTATTTAAAAAATTTATTTCAGAAAATTTATGTGGTGTTTTATTAGCACTCTTGCACATTTTTGTTAAATTCATTTCTAGGTGTTCAATGTTTTTAGTGCCACTGTAACTAGTTTTGATCTATTTTCTTTTTTTTTTTTTAGTTTTGATCTATTTTCAAATTTGTATTTGGTAGTGTATAGAATTATAATAAATTTTTACAATACTTTGTATCTAGAGATCTTGCTTCATAAAATCACTAATTATAATTATTGTTATAGATTTCTTAAGATTTTCCAAAGTATGCTATATGTGAATGAAAATATTTTGCTTTCTTTTTCATATTTATATCTTCTTTTTTTCTTTCTGTACAGCACTGTCTATTACATCTAGCACAATGTTGAATAGATGAGATTATAGTGGCTATCTTTGTCTTATTCTGACAGAAGAAATCATAAGCTTAATATTTTACCATTAAATATGATGTCAGGTTTTTTTTTTTTTAATTTTCTGTGGATATTCTTTACCAGATTGAGGGGTTCCACTGTATTTCTAGTTTATTGAAAATTTTTACATCAATGGTTATTAAATTGTATTAAGAGCTTTTCCTAAATCTATTAAGGTGATCATTAATGTTTTCCTCCCTGGGGTGCCTGAGTGGCTCAGTCACGCATCAGGTCATGATCTTGGGGTCATGGGATCAAGCCCCACATCGGGCTCCACAGTCTGCTTGTCCCTCTCCCTCTACTCCTCCCTCTGCTCTTTCTCTCTCTCTCTTAAATAAATAAATAAAAGATTTCCTCCTTTATTTGCTAGTGTGATAAATTACATTGATTTTCTTTTTTTTTATTATGTTATGTTAATCACCATACATTACATCATTAGTTTTTCATGTAGTGTTCTGTGATTCATTGTTTGTGTATAACACCCAGTGCTCCATTCAGTATTGTAAAACCTTTCATTCACTTTGGTTATTCATGGCCGTCATGTATTACCCTTTTGATAGGTTGCTGGTTTGATTTTCTAATACTTGTTTAGACTTTTTGTATTTATATTAATGAGTAATATTTAACAGTAATTTTCTTCTCATGTCAGGTTTTGTATTAAAATTATGTTGGCCTCAAAAATGTTGATTTGAGAAGTGATTCCACCTTTTTTATTATCTAAAACCTTGTGTGTAAAATTGATAATATTTCTCCTGAACATATTTGATGGAATTCACCAGTGAAGTTATTTGAGAATCATTTTGGAAGATATTCAGTTATAGATTCAATTATTTAATTAATTTTCTATTATCTTTTCTCTAATTTAATAAGGTGTGTTTTTCAAAGAATTTGTTAATTTTATATGCCATATATACTGTTATAAAAATTTCTATAATCTCTTATCTCTGCTATAACCTTAGTTTGTTTTTAATATGGGTAATTAATACTATTCTCTTTTTTCTTGACCATTCTTGTTGGGACTTTATCAATTTCACTATACTACTATAGTTATCTTAAGGTTATATATTGTACAGATTCTGCAACAAATTTCCCCTTTTGTTGTTTAAACAACCAGGAGTCTTTTATTTTTTAATATTCTTATATTTCCTCACATACTTTTTGTTTTCAGTAATGATTATTCTTCCTATAATTCCCTACTTTCTTGTATATTCATTTTCATCATCTTTAAGAATTTTCCTCAGTATTTCTTAAACATAAGGAATTCTATTGGTAAATTATTTTTGCTGCTTCTTGTCTTTAAAAACATATATTACCTTATCAGTCTCTTTTTGACTTTGAATGACCTACAAAGATCTAATTGCTCCTGCAATTTAATAGAAAAGAAAAAAAGAAATGCAAGTAATATAATAAGGCTGGAAAGCTATTTCCATTGACAGCAAGCATACCAGGATGTGAATTGACCAGCCAGAAAAAAAGTTACTCAAGCATTGCTAATAGAGTAAAATTTGCATTCCCCTTTGCTACTACTAATTGAATAATTCTTGTTTACTCAGACCTATGTCATATCAAAAATACTTTATAATATAAAGGCCTAAGTCTCTCTGTGAAAATAAAGGGGGGAAAAAGTTCTCAATTTGAACCTTAGAGTGATCTCTTTGACTGGAGACACTAGAAGGAGTCTATGCCAGAGACACTTTTCTACTTTGGCTAACAATCATGTTAATAAGCCTGGACTCTGCTTCACTTGTTGAAAATAGAAAAAAAAAAATATTCCACCAAATATATTTTTGCTCCACAAAATTGCTATTTACAATAGAAAGCTTCACAAATAATTGCTTTTAAAAAAAAAAACTTATCACTATCTTAAGACACTTTTTATGCGCCATAATTCTACTGAAAAAGAACAAAACAAAAACAAACAAATAAAACACCCAGCCCTGACTGTTGTCAGCTTGGTGTCAGCTAGCTCTAATGTCTATTCCATACCAAACATGATTAATGTCATAAAATACCAACATAAGACATGGTCATTATCTGACTGTAATGGAAGGAGAGAAAATGAAGACCACCCTGTAATTATGTCTGAACACAGACAAAAAATAAGAACAAAACGACACACATGACCAAAAGTCCACTTCTTCTAGCAAACATAAGTGACTAGTGCATCTTTTTCCATTACACCTTTAGTCCTGCTCTTTACCTCTCACCTGCCAAGTAAAAAATCATTTAGATACCCGATTAAATAATTTGTCACAAGTTCAACTCCTCTAAGAAACCTTCCTTAGTCCCTTTAAATGAGATCCCCACACTTCACTGTGGTATGCTACCTCTTCTGTTGCCTCATTTCAATTAACTGAAGTTTGCCTGTCTATTGGTATGGTTTTGGCCCAGAGGGTACTGACATTATCAATGAGGTATCTTCTCTGAGAGATCTAATGTTAGATGAGATTCTTTTTTCTTTTGTTTTTTATTTCCATTTTTCTTTAAATTTGAAATTGGTGGAACAAACTTCCTTGAGAAAAGATAGAGGGAAAAATCAATTTTAAAATTTAAAACTTTCCAATTTGTGTTAGAATTCCCTCTCTAGTTCCCAAGAGAAATGAACATGAGAGTTCTTCTTCCAGTGCCATGGAGTAGGCTCCTAACACATTATTCTCCTAAGAGGAATGACTGTAAATCCTAAGCAAAATACAAAAGTCTCTGGAGGATGAACAAAAGCAGTCAGATTTTGGCCATGAGTCAAAACTTAGAATAGGGACTGGCAGTGGGTGAGTTCCTCAATTTTTCAGATTTAGCTTGAAGGGCAACTACCTGCATTTGCAGCACAAGACAGCTATACCTCTGATCAAAAACTCATCTTTCTGGCCTTAAAAACAAGGGAACAGAGCTCAGACAATCACACCTATTCTGTGTATAAACTAATTCCATGTCTATACTCTATATTATTGACAGGCTGATTCCTCAAACATGCATATACTGGGCATTCTCAAAGAAGCTTGTAATTAAGACCAAAAGAACTAAACAGATTGAAAAATGCTATTCAACACAGACAAGACAGAGAGTAGTCTGAGTGTAACCCGATAAAACAAAAACATCAACACTCTGGAGAAATATAACAGAACCAAGAATCTCTACAACAACATAAAACATGTCCAGAAATTGTGATTAATACTTTATAGAGACCCTGAACTAAGTTAAATTTCGCTGAAAAGTTGTTTGTTTGTTGCTGTGTTTTTTGTTTTGTTTTTATTCATTGGCACTTTATTTTGTTGGACTCAAACTATCTCACTTATGCCAGGAAACATCTGAAATCTTTGCTCAGTTATTTCACCTTCCATTTGCTGTCTTTAACCAACACTCAGAGGTATCTTCCATATATGTGTAGTTCAGTGTTCAGGTAAGCATTTGCAAAGGATTTAGTACAGATTCTGAAATTTACTCTCCCTGCAGCTCTCTCCTTCCTAGGACTCTATTTTATGATTTTCTTGTTGAAAATTGTCTTCTGACATATCTAGCCAGTAAATATCAAGCTTTCAATACCTCACTCTCAGACAAAAAGACACAGATATTTAAATCTCACCCAATGTCATTCTCATCTTCAAATGTTGACTTTCTTCTAGTTTTTGCCTAATTTTGGTAAATCTACAGTTCCATTGTTGTTGTTTTTTTAAATAACATTTTGTCAAAGCTTCATAATAAACCCCAAAGCTTCATAAAAAAAACCCCACAATTATTAGATGCAGAATTCCCATTGCTCAAGTTTTGGTACCATTATTCCATTTCACTCAACATAATTTTGTCTACCTATGGATAGGCAGAAACTTACCAGGGTCTTTCCGTCTAAGATATATAGAGGGAAGTACAATAGAGAACCAGGAGGTCAAACTACATTCACTAATTTTAGTAGAAATGGTTTATCATACATTTATATATTTAGAAATATTCCTACCTCTCAGATTCTTATTGAACACTAAAAAGCATCAACAAATTATTTACATGTGTCTCAAACAACATGAACTTTTTTTCTCTTTTTAATTTTAATTGTTGTCCTTCATTTCCTGTCTCCAAAGCTGTGGTACATTTCAGAGTTTATCTTGGAAAAATAAAAATTTATAATTTCACAGTAGTCACTATGGCAAGCAGATCTGGAGATGGGAGTTGGGAGGGAAAATAAAAACAGAGTAGAAGGAAAAGGGGTTCCTAATTCTAGATTTTAGAAGCTTCCGAACAGTGCTTGTGGTTATTTCCTTGTGGTTTTCCAAAGATTGCTTTAAAAGGGGGTTGGGGCAGGAGGGGGCTTTTTGGTGAAAAATGTAGGTTATATTACTTTTAGTTCAATGGACATGATATGCCAGCACTTATTCCCAGAAACAATAATGTACAAAAAACAAAAAAAGATGCTAGTGAGCACAGCTCTAAGACCACATATAGAATTTATGATACCTACTCATACATTTCAGTGCCCAGTGGGTCAAACTGAATGACCTGAGCCTTGGCCTTCATAAATCCAATAGGGGGAGAAATTGTTTTACAAATAATTTATGTCTCTTTTTATAAGAGAATATAAAAATAGTATCTCTGCTCTTTGAAGTTTACTCTGTTCTCTGCAGGTATGATAATACTAGGTCCAGCTTAGTTTCTACAAATACAAGGGGAAATAAATGGTGTCCCTACCTAAATCCAAACATCACACAGTTCATGATCAGAGAAGTCAAAGGTAAGTAACCATTCTGTCCTTTCTATTTATTATTTATGATCAATACCTTAAGTCCACAGAAATCTAGAATCCATGTTTGTTTGTTTTTTTAAAGGTCTGTAAAGATAGGGTATTAAGAAAAACTGTTAAAATAATATAACTCCTCAACCAGTGTTTGTTTAATCCGAAAAAGCCAACATTAGCAGACAATGACTTAAGCATAAAAAAATCACTAATCTTTTTCTGGTAGGCAGCCTCTGAAATGATTACCAATGATCCCCATCTCTTAGTGTCCATTCCCTTCTCATTACATGTGGACAGGACCTAGTGACTTCTAACCAATAGGATATGGCACAAGTAATGGGATGTCACTTTTGAGATTAAGTCACCATAAAACTGACTTCTTGTATATACATCTGTCTCTCTGATTTACTCTCTCTCTCTCTCTCTTGCTTTCTCTCTGGAAATCCCCACTATGGGAATAGTAGGCTAACACATTGTTAGCTACTCTATGGAAAAACTCATCTCTTATATGAAACGTATCTCTAACCAGTAGTCTGTAGGAACCTAAGAACTGACAATAGACAAATGAGTAAGCTTGGAGGTGAATCTTCCCATAGTCACACTTTGAGACTATAGTAGCTCAGGCTGACACTTCATTTGCACCTTTGTGAGGAATCTTCATCCAGAATTACAGTTAAACTGCACCCTCATTCTATTACATTAGCAGTTGATTTTTTTTCTTCTTCAAGTTTTATTTAAATTCCAGTACTTAGCATACAGTATGGTATGGTTTTTA
>NW_028052683.1:0-400 GCF_054177405.1 Leptonychotes weddellii
CCATGCAGCCAATAGAAAAAATGAGATTGGTCTATAAGTGGAAAAAGCTCCTGTATATATTATTACATTTTAAAAGTTACATAGACAGTGGTATGCACAGTATGATCCCATTTGTGTAAGTTACATGCATATTAAAAAGTATACATACTATATACCCATATACATGCAAACATATGTAGCATACCCCATATATATATATGGGAGCCTGCTTCTCCCTCTCCCTCTGCCTGCCACTCTGCCTACTTGTGCTCTCTCTCTCTTGGTCAAATAAATAAATAAAATCTTTAAAAAAAAAAAAAAAAGACAGTTGCTACTGATCCATAAAGACAACCTTACATGAGGGTAAAAACATGCAAAAAGAACACCACATTGTTTAGGTATACATACTTACAAAATAAAA
>NW_028052684.1:0-400 GCF_054177405.1 Leptonychotes weddellii
ACAATTCAATGGCTTTTAGCTTTTTCATGAGCTTGTGCAACCATTACCCTAATCCCATTTAGAATATTTTCATCTCCCCCCAAAGAATACCTGTGTTCTTTTTTTAAAAAGATTTATTTATTTATTTATATTTATTATTATTTTTTTAAAGATTTTATTTATTTGAGAGAGAGAGAATGAGAGAGAGCACATGAGAGGGAGGAGGGTCAGAGGGAGAAGCAGACTCCCCGCCGAGCAGGGATCCTGATGCGGGACTCGATCCCGGGACTCCAGGACCATGACCTGAGCCGAAGGCAGTCGCTTAAACAACTGAGCCACCCAGGCGCCCACTACTTCATTCCTTTTTATTGTGAATGATATTCACATTTTCCTTCTCCATTCCTTTGTCAGATGGTGGGCA
>NW_028052685.1:0-400 GCF_054177405.1 Leptonychotes weddellii
CTGAACTGGAAGAACTTAAAAATGCTATCAATGAGATCTGATCTAATCTAGATAATCTAACAGCTAGGGTAAGTGAGGCAGAAGAATGAATTCGTGATCTAGAAGACCAATTGATAGAAAAGAAGGGAAAAGAGAAGGCCAGGGAAAAACAACTCAGAATCCATGAAGATAGAATCAGAGAAATGAGTGACATCATGAAACGTTCCAATGTCAAAATATGAGAGAAAGTCAGGTCCCTGAGGGGTGGAGAAAGAGAGGACTAGAAAATATATTTGAGCAAATCATAGCTGAGAACTTCCCTAATCTGGGGAATGAAACAAACATTCGTGCCCTAGAGGCAGAGAGGACCCCTCCCAAGATCAAGGAAAACAGGCCAACACCCCGACATGTAATAGTAAAA
>NW_028052686.1:0-400 GCF_054177405.1 Leptonychotes weddellii
AAGATCCAGATATTTAAAATGCATAAATACAAAACTCAGTAACATGAACAGAACTGCATTTTGGAAAAATTCTAATGAGCCATAAGTTAATGCCTATAAATTGGATTGTCAGGAAAATGTCACTTTGGGAAAGCAAATATGTTTGGGCAAATGAAGATGGCAATGTGGTGAGTCAGAGCCTATCAGGATACTTGCTGGGGGTGCCTGGGTGGCTCAGTCATTAAGCGTCTGCCTTCAGCTCAGGTCATGATCCCAGGATCCTGGGATCGAGCCCCACATCGGGCTCTATGCTCCCCGCAGGAAGCCTGCTTCTCCCTCTCTCACTCCCACTGCTTGTGTTCCCTCTCTCACTGTGTCTGTCTCTGTCAAATAAATAAATAAAATCTTTAAAAAAAAAAAA
>NW_028052687.1:0-400 GCF_054177405.1 Leptonychotes weddellii
GATCCATGAGCTCCAATTCTCATTTTGTGTTGACACTCCTTATACCTTTTGAATAATTAATGCTTGGAGTAGTAAGTCCCCATAATGGAGGGAAGTAGTAAAAGAGTTGAGAATAGAAGACACAGAAGAAGGGCGCCTGGGTGGCTCAGTTGGTTAAGCGACTGCCTTCGGCTCAGGTCATGATCCTGGAGTCCCGGGACTGAGTCCCGCATCGGGCTCCCTGCTCGGCGGGGAGTCTGCTTCTCCCTCTGACCCTCCTCCCTCTCATGCTCTCTGTCTCTCATTCTCTCTCTCTCAAATAAATAAATAAAATCTTTAAAAAAAAAAAAAGACACAGAAGAAGAAAGTGGGTGACCAAGAGGATACAAAATAAAGGAGAAAAAAGGGAGGGAAGAAGAGC
>NW_028052688.1:0-400 GCF_054177405.1 Leptonychotes weddellii
GGGTGGCTCAGTTGGTTAAGCGACTGCCTTCGGCTCAGGTCATGATCCTGGAGTCCCGGGATCGAGTCCCACATCGGGCTCCCTGCTCGGCGGGGGGTCTGCTTCTCCCTCTGCCCTCTTCCCTCTCGTGCTCTCTGTCTCTCATTCTCTCTCTCTCAAATAAATAAATAAAATCTTTAAAAAAAAAAAAAAAAAAAAAAAAAGAAGTAAAGAGATATCCTTATCACCAGCAAGAGGGACTTTAGAGCCCAGAAAACTATAAAAACAAACCTTGCTACATGTTTTACAACTCTACCACCTCAGCCTACATTCTGCTTGGGATTCCCTACTAATCAAAGCTCCCCAACCCCTATTCTCTTTATCCTACCCACTCTTCACCAATGTAGTCCCTTTGTCTAAA
>NW_028052689.1:0-400 GCF_054177405.1 Leptonychotes weddellii
AAGATTTTATTTATTTATTTGAGAGAGAGAGAATGAGAGAGAGAAAGCACATGAGAGGGGGGAGGGTCAGAGGGAGAAGCAGACTCCCCGCCGAGCAGGGAGCCCGATGCGGGACTCGATCCCGGGACTCCAGGATCATGACCTGAGCTGAAGGCAGTCGCTTAACCAACTGAGCCACCCAGGCGCCCTTCGTCTCGAGGCTTTTAAGAGGCAAAATTATAGATTTGGTCATTTGGGTCCTATGAATTTGGACTCTGAAGAATGGGACCACCGCTTGCCATGTTTCCCATTAGCTAATGAGATGCCTTTCCTAAGAATATAAACACTCTAATCCAGTCTTTCATATTTTAGTTATACTTGCTTGTTTCGTATCATAATGCCTGCACAAGGCTCTAGTCAG
>NW_028052690.1:0-400 GCF_054177405.1 Leptonychotes weddellii
AGAATGATGAAGGTAGGGGCGCCTGGGTGGCTCAGTCGGTTAAGCGACTGCCTTCGGCTCAGGTCATGATCCTGGAGTCCCGGGATCGAGTCCCGCATCGGGCTCCCTGCTCGGCAGGGAGTCTGCTTCTCCCTCTGACCCTCCCCCCTCTCATGTGCTCTCTCTCTCTGTCTCTCTCTCTCAAATAAATAAATAAAATTTAAAAAAAAAAAAAAAAAAAAAGAATGATGAAGGTAACGTATGGTAAATTCAGTTCTGTTAGTCTCTATTCATTTTCTACCTTTGGAAATCCACCAAGAATGTCATTTTTTCTAATCTTTTTGATTGTCCTCTCTTTCCCCTCTCTTTTCTCAAACTAAAACAAATTCAGTTTTGGTATTTGCATTGTCACTTCCCAGCA
>NW_028052691.1:0-400 GCF_054177405.1 Leptonychotes weddellii
CCTGCCCCCTGCAGACACGGACCCAGCCATCCCCCTGCCATAGTCCCCGTCCCTTTCATGGACTTCAGTTCTTGCCCTGCAGAAACTCGTGGCCTGTCATGATGATTACACTCTTGCAGACCCTCTCTGCTTTCTTACTTCTCTCTTTGTCATCTTTGCTTGTCAAAACCCCAACACCACCATGGCTCCACCATGGCTGGCGGGGCTCCCCTCCATGCTGCTTGCTCCCACTTCAAGTGAGCCCTGCCCTTTGGCAGCCCTGGCCTCACCCTGTCCCTCCCCTCCTGCCCTCCCCTTCGTGCTTACCTGCAGCTGGTGAGTGCCCGCACCCCGGCTGCCCACACCTGCACCCACATACTGCGCCTTCCCTGTTGTCATTGTAGAGGCCAGTCCCCATCAG
>NW_028052692.1:0-400 GCF_054177405.1 Leptonychotes weddellii
ATCAGCGGTGCAACGGGGGTGCCTGGCAGCGTGCCTTAGGACGCTGGTCAGGCCAGCGGGCACACCCGCACCCTCGCAGTCTTGTTCTGCCGCCGGGCTGGAGGCAGGTGCACGGCGGTTGGACCCCTTGCCAGGGTTAGCCGACTGTGGGCCGGCCAAGCATCCGTACTGTGCTGTGGATAAGAACTCGAACAAACCCAGGTTTTCCCTGTTGGGAGATAGGGAACCTCAGCCCCAGCCGGTGACGGGCAGGAACCCCCAAGGACACCGGGAGCATGCCGCTCGCACTGAAGCCCTAAGTGAAGGTGTCTGGGAAAGACTGGAACTTCCTAGGAAGCAGAGGTAATTTGTCGAGGAACCCGTGACTTGTAATCCATGGATGTCTGGAAAGGGAGGTAAA
>NW_028052693.1:0-8896 GCF_054177405.1 Leptonychotes weddellii
TTTTTTTTTTAAAGATTTTATTTATTTATTTGAGACAGAGAGAATGAGAGACAGAGAGCATGAGAGGGAGGAGGGTCAGAGGGAGAAGCAGACTCCCTGCCGAGCAGGGAGCCCGATGCGGGACTCGATCCCGGGACTCCAGGATCATGACCTGAGCCGAAGGCAGTTGCTTAACCAACTGAGCCACCCAGGCGCCCCCCTATTTGTTTCTTATAGTTAAGAGTCTCTTATGGTTTCTCTCCCTCTCTGGTTTTGTCTTGTTTCATTTTTCCCTCCCTTCCCTATGATCTTCTGTCTTGTTTCTCAAATTTCTCATATCAGTGAGATCATATGATAATTGTCTTTCTCTGATTGACTTATTTTGCTTAGCATAATACCTTCTAGTTCCATCCATGTCCTTGCAAATGACAAGATTTCATTTTCTGATGGCTGCATAATATTCCATTGTGTATGTGTGTGTGTGTATATATATATCACTTCTTTATCCATTTATCTGTTGATGGACATCTAGGCTCTTTCCATGGTTTGGCTATCATGGACATTTCTGCTATAAACATTGGAGTGCACGTGCCCCTTTGGATCACTACATTTGTATCTTTGGTGTAAATACCCAGTGGTGGAATTGCTGGGTCATAGGGTAGCTCTATTTTCAACTTTTTGAGGAACCTCCATACTGTTTTCCAGAGTGGCTGCACCAACTTGCATTCCCACCAACAGTGTAGGAGGTTTCCCCTTTCTCTGAATCCTCGCCAACATCTGTTCTTTCCTGACTTGTTAATTTTAGCCATTCTGACTGGTGTGAGGTGGTATCTCATTGAGGTTTTGACTTGGATTTCCCTGATGCTGAGTGATGTTGAGCACTTTTTCATGTGTCTGTTGGCCATTTGGATGTTTTCTTTGCAGAAATGCCTATTCATGTTTTCTGCCCATTTCTTTATTGGATTATTTGTTCTTTGGGTGTTGAGTTTGATAAGTTCTTTATAGATCTTGGACACTAGCCCTTTATCTGTAGTGTCATTTGCAAATATTTTCTCCCATTCTGTGGCTTGCCTCTTTGTTTGGTTGACTGTTTCCTTTGCTGTGCAAAAGCTTTTTATCTTGGGCGCCTGGGTGGCTCAGTCGTTAAGCGTCTGCCTTCAGCTCAGGTCATGATCCCAGGGTCCTGGGATCGAGTCCCACATTGGGCTCCCCGCTCGGCAGGAAACCTGCTTCTCCCTCTCCCACTCCCCCTGCTTGTGTTCCTGCTCTCATTATCTCTCTGTCAAATAAATAAATAAAATCTTTAAAAAAATAAAATAAAGTCTATTAAAAAAAAAAAAAGCTTTTTATCTTGATGAAGTCCCAATAGTTCATTTTTGCCCTTGCTTCCCTTGCCTTTGGTGATGTTTCCAGGAAGAAGTTGCTACAGCTGAGGTCAAAGAGGTTGCTGCCTGTGTTCTCTTCAAGGATTCTGATGGATTCCTGTCTCATATTTAGGTCTTTCAACCATTTTGAGTATATTTTTGTGTGTGGTGTAAGGAAATGGTCCAGTTTCATTCTTCAGCATGTGGCTGTCCAATTTGCCTGACACCATTTGTTGAAGAGACTGTCTTTTTTCCATTAGACATTCTTTCCCTCTTTGTGGAAGATTAGTTGACCATAGAGTTGAGAGTCCATTTCTAGGATCTCTATTCTGTTCCACTGATCTATGTATCTGCTTTTGTGCCAATACCATACTGTCCCCAAACCATAAAATACCTAGGAATAAAACTAACCAAAGAGGCAAAGAATCTGTACTCAGAAAACTATAGAATACTCATGAAAGAAATTGAGGAAGACACAAAGAAATGGAAAAAGGTTCCATGCTCATGGATTAGAAGAACAAATATTGTTAAAATGTCTATGCTACCTAGAGCAATCTACACATTTAATGCAAATGTTACCAAAGTACCATCAACATTTTTCAAAGAAATGGAACAAGTAATCCTAAAATTTGTATGGAACCAGAAAAGACCCCAAATAGCCAGAGTGATGTTGGAAAAGCAAAGCAAAGCTGGTGGCATCACAATTCTGGACTTCAAGCTCTATTACAAAGCTGTAATCATTAAGTTCCTTATTAATTTTTTAAAAATTCTCATTACCATAGACTGCTGATAACCTTATCTTGGAGCAGCACTGGTCCTCAGACCTGCATTTAGAAACATTGATCTAGAAGTCTCACAGTTGTCTATGATACCAGATAGTTTTACTAGGGAACTGCACTAGTTTGTAATAATTAAAGCCCCTCAAAGGAGAAGAAAATGCTTCATCCTAATGAGTGTTGATTATGAATGGTTATCAATATAATAAAAAAGTCTCCAGTGTCATATATAATATATTTTTATTTATTATTTTCATGAAGATATAGACAATAATGCAACCCAAAATTAATTGAACAGTTGCAAAGAATCATTCTTGCTTTTTTTTAATCTCTAATACTCAATCCATTAGCAAATTCAGTCAAATCTAATTCCAAAACATAATTCTAAATCTACCAGCTCCCTCAATTTTCATTGCTACCATCTTAGCCCTAGCCATCATCATCTTTTAACTGTGTGCTGAACTTCCATCCTAACTGGCCTTTCTACTTCCACTTTTGCTATATCTACACCATTCTCCACAGAAAATTACAGTGATCTTTTTTTATTAAGATTATTTTACTTATGTGACAGAAAGAGAGAGAGAGCACAAGTAGGTGGAGTGGCAGTTTGAGGGAGAGAGAGAAGCAGGCTCCCCACTGAGCAGAGAGCCCTAGGTGGGGCTCAATCCCAGGACCCTGGGATCATGACCTGAGCTGAAGGCAGACACTTAACTGATTGAGCCACCCAGGTGCCCCACTCACAGTGATCTTTAAACAAAATATATATATATAAACCTTCTAATGGCTTCCCATTGCACTTATAATAAAATCCAAAATCTTACCATAGCAGAAAACACCCTGAATGATCTAGTCCCTATCTATCTCTTTGACCACATCTTCTACTTCTCTCCTTCATGCTCACAATGCACTAATTACACTGACCTTCATTATGTCCCTTGACTACTATAAGTTTGTTATTTCCTCAAAGTCTTTAACTTGTTATTTTCTCTGCCTAGAGTACTATTCTCCCATTCACTCGTGTGGCTGGTTCCATTCTTTCACACTGGTCTTACCATATATAATGCCTCCTTAAAAATGTTCCCTTTCACTTATTTCCCCTTTATCTCTTTTAACGTATTTTTCATAGCAATTGCTACTCTCTGAAATTATCTTATCTATTAATTTTTTTATATGTTTATATATTTACTGTCCTGCTCTGAATACTTCAGAATGTAAGTTCTATAAAAGGTCTTTATCTGCCCTGTTTAATAGTATACCATCTCTTCGGCTTAGAACAATGTCTCGATTAATGAATCAATTTTTCAGGTATCATGTTAAATTATTTATAAACATTATTACATGTCATGAACATAATAACACCATAAAGTAAATTTATTATTTTCCTCATTTTACAAAGAACCTGAGATCAGACAGTTAAGTAAATTCCCAAAGGCAATGGAGATAATAAATATCAATGCCAGTACACAGATGCATAACTTACCTTTATTTCACTCCAGAGCCCATTCTCTTAATCTCATATGCTACTTCTCCTTATCTAACTTAGGAAACTGTTATCAATGTTTCAGATTTAAGGAGTATAAATATATTGAAAGACTGAATTACAATACCAGAAGTTTACTACTACAGATTGGGATTTAGACTCAAAACTAATAAAATGAAACATAATAGAAATAAATTTGAAGCCCTGCTCTTAGTGTTTAAATATCATATGAGAAAGAATAAATGAGTGTAGCCTTGGCTTATAAGCAGCATTTGTTAAAAAAAAAAAAAAAGACCTGGAAGTTTTGACTTTAATTTCATTGTGAGCTAGCAGAGTGATGCGACTCCTACAAAATAAAAATTAAAAAAAAACAAGCTGCTACAAATAGGCTGTATTAATATAAATCTACTCTCCAAGTAAAGCCACACTGGAATTTTCACTGGACAAAATGCCACAATCAATTATGGAAGTCAAGTTTTAAAAGGGATAATCGGCAAATTAGACCCCAATCAGAGGAAATAGACCAAGCACGTGAAGGGTCTGAAATAAATGCAAAATAAGTAACAGTAGGAGAAGCTAGGCATGCATAGCCAAATCAGAAAAGTAATAGGTTATAAGTTTTAAGGGGCCACTATTTCGATTATGCATTGTTTTTCCATAATGATGAACTGCGGCCAGTGAATAGAAATTAAGAGGAGCTACATTGCAGATCAATATATGGAACAACTTTCAAATATTTTGTGTTAAGAAGGAAGCCAGTTTTTTCACAAAGGATGAGATTCTTTCACTAGTAATTTTCAAATATAGGCAAGAAAGCACTTAATAGGAATATTACATACAGGGAGTGGAGTTGGAGTAGAACAGTGATTCCCAAACCTCAGTCCAATACCTGGTGCTACAATGTAAACAAAACAAAACAAAACAAAACAAAACAAAACAAAACAAAACACAGATGCTGGGGAAACATCCAGTATGTCTGTCAAGGGAGCACAGTGATATGCATTTTTTAAAAAGATTGATAGGGTATCATGAAACTCTGGGAAAATTCTCAGATAAACAGTTCCCAAGTCCTTAGCATCTTTTTCTGCCAGACTCCTAAAATTTCATTAATAGTTAAACTAATAGACTGTAAACTCCTTTATTATAAGAACTGTACCACTGCTTCTTGTATAATATCTAAGACATCATTGGCACTCAATAAATGTTTGTTAAATATATATTTTTTATTAAGTTTTAAATTTTAATTCCAGTACAGTTAATAGTGTTATAATAGTTTCAGGTGTACAATATAGTGATTCAACAATTCTATGCATTACTCAGTGCTCACCATGTTAATGTTCTCCTTAATCCCAGTCACCTATTTCACCCATCCCTTCTCCCACTTCCCCTCTGATAATATTAGTTTGTTCACTATAGTTAAGAATCTGTTTCTTGGTTTTCCTCTCTCTCTCTCCCCCCTTTTACTGTTTTATTTTGTTTCTTAAATTCTACATATGAGTGAAATCATAAAGTATTTGTCTTTCTCTGACTGACTTATTTTGCTTAGCATTGTATTCTCTAGTTCCATTCATGTCATTACAAATGGCAAGATCGCATTATTTTTTATGGCTGTATATATATATATATATATACACCACAATTCTTTATCCACTCATTATCAATGGACAGTTGGGCAACTTCCATAATTTGGCTATTGTAAATAATGTTGCAATAAACATAGGGGTGCGTGTATCACTTTGAATTAGTGTTTTTGACTAAATATCCAATAGTGTGAATGGTGGATCATAGGGTAATTGTATTTTTAACTTTTTGAGGAACCTCCATACTGTTTTCCACAGTGGCTATACCAGTTTGCATTCCCACCAAGAGTGTACAAATGTTCATCTCTCGCCATGTTATCACCAACACTCGTTTCTTGTGTTTTTGATTTTAGCCATTTTGACAAGCATGTGATGATATCTCATTGTAGTTTTGATTTTCATTTCCCTGATCACGAGTGATATTGAGCACATTTTCTTGTGTCTGTTGGTCATCTGGATGTCTTCTTTGGAAAAATGTCTGTTCATCTCTTCTCCCCATTTTTAACTAGGTTATTGGTCTTTTTTTTTTTTTTTTTTTTTGGATTTTGAGTTGTATCAGTCCATTATATATTTTGGATACTAACCCTTTATCAGATATATCATTTGCAAATATCTTTTCCCATTCTGTAGGTTGCCTTTTAGTTCTGTTGTTTGTTTCCTTTGCTATGGAGAAGCTTTTTATTTTGATGTAGTCCCAATAGTTAATTTTTGCTTTTATTTCTTTTGTCTCAATAGACATATGAAGAAAAATGTTGCTACAGCTAATGTCAGAGAAATTACTGCCTGTGCTTACTTCTAGGATTTGTATTGTTTCAGGCCTCACATTTAGGTCTTTCATCCATATTGAGTTTGTTTTTCTGTGTGGTGTAAGAAAGTGAGCCATTTTTGTTCTTTTGCATTGTAGCTGTCCAGTTTTTCCAACACCATTTGACGAACAGACTCTTTTCCCCATTGCATATTCTTTCTTGCTTTGTTAAAGATTAATTAAACATATAATTGTGGGTTTATTCCTGGGCTTTCTGTTCTGTTTTATTGATCTATGTGTGTATGTTTGTGCCAGTATCATTCTGTTTTGATTTCTACAGTTTTGTAATATAACTTGAAGTCTGGAATTGTAATACTTCTAGTTTTGTCTTTCTTTTTCAGGATTGCTTTGGCTCTTTAGGATCTTTTGTGGTTCCATACAAACTTTAGGATTGTTTGTTCTAGTTCTGTGAAAAATGCTCTTGGCATTTTAATAGAGATTGCATTTAATCTGTAGATTGCTTTGGGTAGTATAGACATTTTAACAGTAATTGTTTTTCGGACCCATGAGCATGGAATATCTTTCCATTTCTTTGAGTCATTTTGAATTTTTTTCATCAGTGATTTCTCATGTCCAGAGTACAGGTCTTTCACTTCTTTGGCTAAGTTGATTTCTAGATATTTAATTGTTTTGGTGCAATTGTACATTGAATTATTTTAATTTTTCTTTTGACTGTTTCATTATTAGTGTATAGAAATTCAACAGATTTTTGTACATTGACTTTATATTTCGTGACTTCACTGAATTGATTTATCAATTCTAGTAGTTTTTTTTTGGAGGAGTCTCTAGGATTTTCTATATATAATATCATGTCATCTGCAAAGAGTGAAAGTTTTATTTCTTCCTTACCAATTTGGATGCATTTATTTCTTTTTGTTGTCTCATTTCTGTGGCAAGGATGTCCAGTCCTATGTTGAATAAAAGTGGTGAGAGTGGACATCCTTGTGTTGTTTCTGACCTTAGTGGGAAAGTTCTCAGTTTTTCCTCACTGGGTATAATGTTTGCTGTTGGTTTTTCATATATGATCTATATTATGTTGAGGTATGTTCCCTTTAAATCTACTTTGCAGAAGGTTTTTATCACGAATAGATGATGTACTTTGTCAAAAGCTTTTTCTGCATCTATTGACATATGTTTTTATCTTTTCTCTTATTGATGTGATGAATCACATTGATTTATAAATATTGAACCACCTTGCATTCTGGGAAAAAATCCCACTTGATCGTGGTGGATGATTATTTTAATATATTGTTGGATTCAGTTTCTAGTGTTTTGTTGAGAATTTTTGCATCTATGTTCATCAGAGCTATTGGCTATTGGTTCTTTTTTTTATGGTGTTTTTATTTGGTTTTGCTATCAGGGTAATGCTGGTCTCATAGAATGAATTTGGAAGTTTTCTTTTCCCTTCTATTTTTTTTTTTTGGAAAATTTTGAGAAATATAAGTATTAACTATTTTTTAAATGCTTGGTATAGTTTGCCTGTGAAGGCGTCTGGTCCTGGACTTTTGTTTGTTGGGAATTTTCTGATTCTTAATTCAACTTCATTGCTGATAATCAGCCTGTTCAAATTTTGTAATTCTTCCTATTTCAGTTTTGGTAGGTTATATGCTTCTAGGAATTTATCCATTTCTTCTGGGTTGTCCAATTTTTGACATATGATTTTTCATAATATTCTTACAATTTGTATTTCTGTGGTATTGGTTGTTATTTCTCCTCTTTCATTTGTGATACTGCTTATTCGAGTCCTTTCTCTCTCTCTTTCTATCTTTCTTTCTCTATGAGACTGGCCAGAGGTTTATCAATTGTGTTGATCTTTTCAAAGAACTAGCTCCTGGTTTCATTGATCTGTTTTTTGTTTTGTTTTGTTTTGTTTCTGTATATCATTTATTTCTGCTCTAATCTTTATTATTATTTTTTTCCTTCTGGTGGTTTTGGGTTTTGCTTTCTTATGCTAGCTCCTTTAGGTTTAAAGTTAGGATTTTTACTTGAAATTGTTCTTGTTCCTTCAGGTAAGCCTGTATTGTTAGGAACTTCCCTGTTAGAACTGCTTTTGCTGCATCCCAAAAGTTTGAACTGTTGTATTTTCATTTTTATTTGTTTCCATGTAATTTTTTATTTTTTCTTTGATTTCTTGGATGGCCCATTCATTGTTTGGTACCATGTTATTTAACCTCAAAGTATTTGTGCTCTTTCCAGATTTTTGCTTGTGGTTGATTTCTAGTTTCATAACATTGTGGGCAGAAAAGATGCATGGTATAACTTTGATCTTTTTGAATTTGTTGAGAATTATTTTGTGGCCTAATACATGATGTATTCTGGAGAATGTTCCTTGTGAACTTGAGAAGAATGTGTATTCTGTTTTTTTTAGGAATGAATGTTCTGAATATATCTTTTAAATCCATCTGGTTCGGGGTATCATTCAAAGCCATTGTTTCCTTGTTGATTTTCTGTTTGGATGACCTGTCCATTGATGTAAGTAGGGTGTTAGAGTCCCCTACTATTATTGCATTGCTATCGATTAGTTACTTCATGTTTGTTAACCATTTTATGTATTTGAGTATTCCCATGATGGATAAATAAATATTTACAATTGTTATATCTTCTTATTGGATTGTCCCCTTTATTATCATATAGTGCATCCTTCTTTGTCCCTTGTTACAGTCTTTGTTTTAAATTTTATTTTGTTTGATTTAAGTTTTGCTATTCTGGGGCACCTGGGTGGCTCAGATGGTTAAGCGTCTGCCTTCGGCTCAGGTCATGATCCCAGGGTCCTGGGATCGAGTCCCACATCGGGCTCCCGGCTCAGCGGGGAGCCTGCTTCTCCCTCTGACCCTCTCCCCTCTCATGCTGTTTCTCTCTCGCTCGCTCTCTAAAAAATAAATAAAATCTTTAAAAAAAAAAAAAAAAAAAAA
>NW_028052694.1:0-400 GCF_054177405.1 Leptonychotes weddellii
GAGACGATGGACTCTGAAAAACAAACTGAGGGTTCTAGAAGGGAGGGGGGTGGGAGGATGGGTTAGCCTGGTGGTGGGTATTGAGGAGGGCACATTCTGCATGGAGCACTGGGTGTTATGCACAAACAATGAATCATGGAACACTACATCTAAAACTAATGATGTAATGTATGGGGATTAACATAAGAATAAAAAAAAATTAAAAAAAAAAAGAGTCATATGCTCTACCAACTGAGCCAGCCAGGCGCCCCTTGGCAGCTTCTTATAAACATGCACTTACCATGTGACCCAGCAGTCCCACTGCTGGATGTTTATTGAGGACAAATGGAAACGTGTTCACACAAAGACTTGTACTTGTTTTCATAAAAGTTTTATCCGTAACACACAAACACTGGAAACA
>NW_028052695.1:0-400 GCF_054177405.1 Leptonychotes weddellii
AGAAGCAGGCTCCCCGTTGAGCAAGGAGCCCGACGCAGGGCTCTATCACAGGGCCCTGGGATCACGACCTGAGCCAAAGGCAGATGCTTAACAACTGAGCCACCCACGCATCCCTCCCAGGTCCATCTGAAGAGTAAATTGCAATAAAATGAATTTGATGGTGTAAAACGTGGCCTAAAGATGAGTGTTAGTGAATTATGTATATATATATATATATATACATATATCTATATCTATATAGATATAGATATATCTGACTACTTCCAAGAAAGAAAATGTTTACACCTGACTTACTTGTAAAGTTGTATTAATTTATATTTCATGTTTCACACTTTAAAAATACTTTAATATATGTTCCTTAAATCCCTTTGGTTTCTTTCTTTAAAAGAATATTTATTGA
>NW_028052696.1:0-400 GCF_054177405.1 Leptonychotes weddellii
ATCCACAGGCTGGTGCTTTTGACACTGAGTTGTTTTTTCACCATGAGGCTGAAGGCCTGCATGTGGAAGGATTTAGCCGAAAACAGAGGCAGGCCCAGTTCTGCTAGGACCTGGGGAGAAGGGGAGCAGCCTGCAGACACGGGCCCTGGGAGGTTCTAATGAGCACTGGTGAGTCAGAGATGCCCAGGGCACTTCTAATTCCACTGTCCATTTTATTTATTTATTTATTTATTTATTTATTTTTTAAAATTTTTTTATTATTTTTTTTTCTTATGTTAATCCCCATACATTACATCATTAGTTTTAGATGAAGTGTTCCATGATTCATTGTTTGTGCATAACACCCAGTGCTCCATGCAGAATGTGCCCTCCTCAATACCCACCACCAAGCTAACCCATC
>NW_028052697.1:0-400 GCF_054177405.1 Leptonychotes weddellii
CCCCACAGGGTCCCTGGCTAAGCGTTCAATGTTCCGGCTGCAAGTGCAGGAGACCGTGAAGGTGCAGGAGGGCCTGTGTGTGCATGTGCCCTGCAAATTCTCCCACCCCCGACGAGAATACACTGACGATGACCCAGCTTATGGCTACTGGTTCCAGGAAGGAAGTGATCACAGCCAGGATGTTCTAGTGGCCACAAACAACCCAGATCAAGACGTGCAGGAGGAGACCCAGGGCCGATTCCACCTCCTCGGGGACCCCCGGGACAACAACTGCTCCCTGGACATCAGAGATGCACAGAGAAGGGACTCGAGGACATACTTCTTTAGGGTGGAGAGAGGGTCTTATGTGAAATATAATTACCTACAGAACCAGCTCTCCGTGCGTGTGACCGGTAAGGAA
>NW_028052698.1:0-400 GCF_054177405.1 Leptonychotes weddellii
ATGGTGGGAGTCAGGTTTCTTTTCTTTTTTTGGTGGTGGTGCGGGGGAAGGCCAGGTTTCTAACTGTAGTAGTAAAAATTTATTAGTAAGCAAAGGGGAGGAGGCTAGAATGATCCATGTGGTAATGGACTAGAATTGGAGGTAATGTGAACTCATGTTTAGCCTAATATAGACACAGTGGTTATATATAGAAATATTTAGGGGGGGCGCCTGGGTGGCTCAGTTGGTTAAGCGACTGCCTTCGGCTCAGGTCATGATCCTGGAGTCCCAGGATCGAGTCCCGCATCGGGCTCCCTGCTCGGCAGGGAGTCTGCTTCTCCCTCTGACCCTCCTCCCTCTCATGCTCTCTGTCTCTCATTCTCTCTCTCTCAAATAAATAAATAAAATCTTAAAAAAAAAA
>NW_028052699.1:0-400 GCF_054177405.1 Leptonychotes weddellii
AGAAGCCTGTGACCTGAGAAGATCTGTCAATTCAGTGCTCTTAGAGAAGTGGTCAGCATTACCTGAGGGCAGACTGACTTGGAATAATGCAAAATCAAACCAGGGCATCATACCTAAGGGCTTAAGTGAAAAACAGCTAAAATATAGAATTTCAAATAACTTTAGCTCTAATCAACAGTCACTGGATGAAATAGTCACATAAAATTTAAATTCTAAACTATGTGGAAAAAGTTAGAAAAAAAGGAAAAAGCTTAGAGTCTCTTTGCTCTTTTAAAATTTGAACAAATAGATTTTCAGCAAGGAGGAATTCCCTATTCAACTCATTGAATGCTCTTGAAATATTTATGAAGATAAAAATAACAACAAAAATGATTCCATACAAAGAAGTTAGTACCAGAAC
>NW_028052700.1:0-400 GCF_054177405.1 Leptonychotes weddellii
GCCGAAGGCAGTCGCTTAACCAACTGAGCCACCCAGGCGCCCCTGGACAGTTTAATAATATTAATTCTTCTGATCCATAAACATGAGATATATTTCTATTTTTGTCTGCTTCAATATCTTTCATCAAAGTCTTGTAGTTTTCATTGTAAAGATCTTTCACTTCCTTTATTAACTTTATTCCTAAGTATTTTATTTATTTTTTTTTTAAACTGTTATAGTATAGTCTTTTTTTTTTTTTTTAAGATTTTATCCATTCATTTGACAGAGAGAGAGACACAGCGAGAGAGGGAACACAAGCAGGGGGAGTGGGAGAGGGAGAAGCAGGCTTCCCACGGAGCAGGGAGCCCGACGCAGGGCTCGATCCCAGGACCCGGAATCACGACCTGAGCCGAAGGCAGAC
>NW_028052701.1:0-400 GCF_054177405.1 Leptonychotes weddellii
CTCCCATTTCCAGAGGCATTCAAACAGGAGGAAGGGCTCTTGGCAGGAATGCTATGCAGGAACTCTGAGCAACATAACTTGGCTTTTTTGGAGAGATTATTATAGTGGGATCAATGTTGTCCCTCTAAAGATGTTTACACCTGACCCCCAGAACCAGTGAGAAAGGGTCTTTGCAGATGTAATTGGGTTCAGGGTCTTCGGATAGGCCACTATCTTGACAGTCCCTGACTCCAACGACAAGTGTCCTTCTAAGAGGCAGACAGAGGAGAGATGCAGAGGGAGGAGGCCACATTGACACGAGGCAAAGCCTGAGTGATGAGGCCACAAGCCAGGGAGGCCTGGGGTCCCCAAAGCTGGAAGAGGCAGGAAGCACGTCCTTCCAGAGCTTCTGGGGGAGCCC
>NW_028052702.1:0-400 GCF_054177405.1 Leptonychotes weddellii
AGACCTGGATTTCGTCTCCTCTCAGGAATTCAGCTGGATAGGGATCAAACCATTCTGAACACCTACAAACTCAACAGGAGATCGAAGAAAAGAATAGCAACAACTCTCTCATCAGAAAAGCGACCACTTTCTGGAAGGTAGGACGTGCGGAGAAGTGAATCCGAGGCGATATTCGGGAGGATAGACGGCAGGGGAGGGGGCCTCTGTCGGCCGCTTCTGACAAGTGATAGAGCCGCGGAGCACAAAATCGGAACTTTTAAAAGTCTGCTCCGCTGAGGTATGTCACTCTGGTGGCTAAGCGGGGGGTGGAACCCTCCAGGACAGTGTGGTCTCAGGACCCTCGGGGTCACACAAAGACCGGGGGTGCCTGAGTGTGGCAGAGCTCCCAGGTAACGGAGCA
>NW_028052703.1:0-400 GCF_054177405.1 Leptonychotes weddellii
GTTGGGTTGGAGGGGCGCCTGGGTGGCTCAGTCGTTAAGCGTCTGCCTTCAGCTCAGGTCATGATCCCAGAGTCCTGGGATCAAGCCCCACATCGGGCTCCCTGCTCCGCAGGAAGCCTGCTTCTCCTTCTCCCACTCCCCTTGCTTGTGTTCCCTCTCTCGCTGTGTCTCTCTCTGTCAAATAAATAAATAAAATCTTAAAAAAAAGGGCGCCTGGGTGGCTCAGTTGGTTAAGCGACTGCTTTCGGCTCAGGTCATGATCCTGGAGTCCCTGGATCGAGTCCCGCATCGGGCTCCCTGCTCGGCAGGGAGCCTGCTTCTCCCTCTGACCCTCCCCCCTCTCATGTGCTCTCTCTCTCTCATTCTCTCTGTCTCAAATAAATAAATAAAATCTTTAAAA
>NW_028052704.1:0-8896 GCF_054177405.1 Leptonychotes weddellii
GCTCCAATATACCTTCTTCCCCTCTTTCTTTCTTTCTTCTTCTGGGATCCCAATTATTCTAATATTGTGTCATCTTATGGTATCACTTATCTCTTGAATTCTGCCCTCATGATCCAGTAGTTATCTCTCTTTTTCTCAGCTTCTTTATTTTCCATCATTTGGTCTTCTATATCACTAATTCTCTCTTCTGCCTCATTGATCCTAGCAGTTAGAGCCTCCATTTTTTTATTGCACCTCATTAATAGCCTTTCTGATTTTGACTTGGTTAGATTTTAGTTCTTTCATTTCTCCAGAAAGCGTTTCTCTAATATCTTCCATGCTTTTTTCAAGCAAGCTAGTATCTTTAAAATAGTCATTCTGAACTCTAGTTCCAACATCTTACTAATGTCCATATTGATTAGATCACTGGCAGTCGGTATTGACTCTTGTTCTTTTTTCTGAGGTGATATTTTCTGTCTTGTCATTTTGTCCAGAGGAGAATAGATGAATGAGAGAAAAAAATGCCAACAGAGTTACAATTACCCAGAAAAATATACACTAAACAAATCAGAAGAGACCTGAAACTGGGGGAAAAGAAAGGGAAAGAAAGAAAAAAGAGGAAAAAAAAAAGATAAAAACAAACAAAAAGCAGAATATGATCAAATATGATCAGGCTGATGCATAGATCAGTGCCACACACTAGATTTGGGGCATATTTTGGTCTTTTAGAAGAATGTGCCTCCCAACATTTTAAAGAAAGAAATACTTATATATGTACAAAAATAAGGGTAAATACAATGAAGGAATAGAATATGACCGAAAAAATGAAAATTATAAAAGATTTTATGAAAGGAATTGATAAGAAGTGGATTGAAAAAGAACAAAGAGTATTTAAAAAAAAAAAAGGAGAGAATGTGATCAGGCAGGAGACTAGAACAAAGCCATATACTAGAGATTTAGGTTATATTTTGGTCTGTTGGAAGAAATTGTATCCCAAAATTTCAAGGAGAGGACAACAATATATATATATATACCAAAAATAAGGTTAAGTACTATGAAGAGGTAGAATATGACTCTAAAAATGAAAAATAAAAAAGATTTTTTAGAAAAGGGATTGATAAGATGTTGGTTAGAAAAGGGAAAAAGAAAAATTCAAAAAAAGAAAAAGAAAGTTAAAAAAAATTAACTTTGAAAGACTAAAGAATCATGGGAAAAAAAAGCCATGCATTCTATGTGCAGTATTCCTCTAGCACTAGAGTTCTGTCATTCTCATTGATTGGTAAACTTGGTCTCAGCTGGCTGTTCTTGCTGATCTGCTACGGTTGGGGCCTGTTGCATGGTTCCCAAATGTCTTTGCCAGAGGCGGAATTGCCACACCCTTTCTGGGGCCGGGCTAAGTAATCTGCTCGGGTTTGCTCTCGGGAGTTTTGTTCCCTGCAAGCTTTCCATACAGCCTTAGAGGACAAGATTGAAAATGGCGGCCTCCCAATCTCCGCCCTGGAGGAGCTGAGAATTCAGGGGCCCCACTCCTCAGTGAGCCCCCAGAGAAAAGCAGTCAATCACTCCCATCTCCCCGGTCTCCAGCCGCACTCCGTGCTCACCCGGCCTGTGACTGAGCTTTTCTATCTCTGGCACCATGTGGAGTCTCCAAACCCAGCAGATCCCTGCGGTGCACTCCCGCACCACTCCTCCCGGGGGAGGAAGGGAATCTCCCCAGATCTGCTGTTTGTTGGGTTCCTGCTGGAAGAGCAATGGCCCGACTGTGCCGCCGATCACGGTTTATGGCAACCCCGAGCTGAGAGCCTGCTCCTCGGCTCCATCTCTGCAGCCGGCTTCCCCGCTCCGATACCTGGGAGCTCTGCTGCACTCAGGCACCCCTGGTCTTTCTGTGACCCCGAGGGTCCTGAGACCATACTGTCCCACGAGGGTTCCACCCCCCCCCCCTTAGCCACTGGAGCGACGTCCCTCAGCAGAGCAGATTTCTAAAAGTTCTGATTTTGTGCTCTGCTGCTCTATCACTTGCCAGTAGCAGCTGATGGAGGCCCCCTCCCCCGCCATCTACCTTCCCGAATATTGTCTCGGATTCATTTCCCTGCACTTCCTACCTTCCAAAAAGTGGTTGCTTTTCTGTTCAGAGAGTTGTTGCTATTCTTTTCTTTGATCTCCTGTGGATTTCGTAGGTGTTCAGAATGGTTTGATCCCTATCTAGCTGAATTCCTGGGACCAGATGAAATTTAGGTCTCCTACTCCTCCACCATCTTGCTCCTCCTCTGGAATTGTTTTCTTAATTTGCTTTTTGATTATTCATTGGTAGTATATAGAAATACAACTTATTTTCCTTTGCTAA
Source organism: Leptonychotes weddellii (assembly GCF_054177405.1). Taxonomy (NCBI): domain Eukaryota; kingdom Metazoa; phylum Chordata; class Mammalia; order Carnivora; family Phocidae; genus Leptonychotes; species Leptonychotes weddellii. The sequence continues at coordinate 2,327 of NW_028052704.1, forward strand.
TCTGAATCCTAAAACCACAGAACTCATGTATTAGCTCTAATATTGTGTGTGTGTGTGTGTATGTGTGTTAGAGTTTTCTACATATAAGATCCTGTCATTGAATAGAGATCACTTTGCCTCTTTCTTTCCTAATTAAATGCCTTTTGTTTTCTTGCCTAAATGTTCTGACTACAACTTCTAGTACAACTCTGAATAAAAATGGCAGGAGCAAGTATTTATCATCCTTTACTTACCCCTGAATTAAGGAAGAAAGTATTCAGTCTTTCACTATTGAGTGTTACGAGTTGAATTATGTGCCCTAAAACAAAACAAAACAACAGTATGTTTAGGTTCTGACACCCAGAACCTCACAATGTGACCTTATTTGGAAATAGGGTTGTTGCAGATGTAATTAGTTAAGATGTGGTCATACTAGAGTAGGGTAGATCCCTAACCAAATATTACAATGTACCTATCAGAAAAGGATCATGTAAAGAAGGACACTCAAGAAGAACACCATGTGGTGACAAAGGCAGCTGCAAGCCAAAGAAAGCCAAGGATGGACAAATACCATCAGAAGCTAGGAAGAGGCAAAAAAGGATTCTACTCAGAATCTTAGAACATAGCCCTGCTAACACCTTAATTTTGGACTTCTAGCTTCCAGAGCTGTGAAAGAATCAATTCCTCTCATTTTAGACATCCAGATTGTGGTACTTTCTTATAGCAGCCTTGGAAACTTATACATGTATGATGTTAGCTGTGGGGTTTTTATAGATGGGCTTTATCCTGTTGAGAAAGTTCCCTCCTTAGTTAAGTGTTCTTATCATGAAAGTATGTTGAATGTTGCCAAAGGCTTTTCTGTAAAAATTGAGATGACTTTTTTCCCATCATTCTATTAATGTAGTATACTACACACTGAGTGACTTTCCTATGTTGAATTGTATTTGCTTTCATGGAATAAGTCCTTCTTTTTTTTTTTTTTTTTAATTCATGAGAGACAGAGCGAGAGAGAAAGGCAGAGGGAGAAGCAGGCTCCCAAGGAGCAGGGAGCCCAATGCGGGACTCGATCCCAGGACCCTGAGATCATGACCTGAGCCGAAGGCAGACACTTAACCATCTGAGCCACCCAGGCGCCCGGAATAAGTCCTTCTTGGTCATAGTATCACTTTAATATGGTGCTGGACTCAACTAATATTATGCTGAGGATTTTTGCATCTCTATTACTGAGGAACACTGGTCTGTCATTTTCTTGTGATATCTTTATCTGGCTTTGTAATCAGACTAGACTGATTAAGTTAGAACTCACACAGAATGAGTTAGGAAGTGTTCCATCTTCAATTTTTTTGGAAGAGACTGAGAAGGAGAGATTGCTAATTATTTAAATATTTGGTAGAATTTGACCTACTTGTTGAGAGAAAGTTGTGTTTTTTTTTTAAGATTTTTATTTATTTTTTGACAGAGAGAGAGAGAGAGACAGCGAGAGAGGGAACACAAGCAGGGGGAGTGGGAGACGGAGAAGCAGGCTTCCCTGCTGAGCAAGGAACACGATGCGGGACTCGATCCCAGGACCCTGGGATCATGACCTGAGCTGAAGGCAGACGCTAAACGGCTAAGCCACCCAGGCGCCCCGAGAGAAAGTTTCTGATGACAGATTCATTTTTTTCTTTCTTTCTGTTTTTTTTGTCAGTCTATTTAGATTTTGTATTTTTTCTTGAATCAAGTTTTCATAGTTTGTGTGTTTCCATGAACTTGTTGATCTCATCTGATTTAACCTGCTGGCATATACTTATTCATAGTCTCTCTTATCTCTTTTAGTTGCATTTAATAGTAATATTCCTATTTTAAATTCCAAGTTTGGTAATTTAATCTTTTTAGTCTAGCTAAATTTTGTCAATTTCATCTTTCACAGGACTAAATTTGGGTTTTCATTGATTTCTCTATGATTTTTCTATTCTCCATGTCATTTATCTTCATTCTTATATTTCTAATTTCATTCCTATCATTAGCTTTGAGTTTTCTTTTTAATTCCAAATGTATTATTTGATTATGATTTTTTTTTATATAGGCATTTATTGCTACAAATTTCCTGCTTTCACTGCATCCTATAAATTTTGGTATGTTGTGTTTTATCATTTTCACTTGTTTTAAAGTATTTCCCTTTTGGCTTTGAAGTTGTGGGGGTGAATCTTTAAATTTCCACTATTTGTGAATTTTTCAGTTTTTCTTCTGTTATTGATTTCTAGTCACATTCTAACTGTAATTGAAAAGATGATTTGAATTATTCCAATATTTTAAAATTTATTAGGACTTGTTTTGTTTGCCTAACATATGGTGTATGCTGGATAATGTTCTGTGTATAATTGAGAAGAATATACATTCTGCTGCTGTTGGGCTTATTTCTGGGCTCTCTATTCTGTTCCACTGATATACATGCTTGTTTTTAATGCCAAAACTGTATGAGTATTACAGCTTTGTAATATAGTTTGAAATTAGGAAGTGTGATGCCTCCAGCTTTGTTCTTTCTCAAAATTGCCTTAGCAATTTGGATGTTTTGTGATTCCATATTAAGTTTTAGGATTTTTTTTTTTCTGAGAAAAATGCCATTGGAATTTTGAGAGGGAGACATTAAACCTACAGATTGGTTTGAGAAGTATAGACATTTAAAAAAATATTAATCTGTTCCAATCCATGAACACTGAATATCTTTCCATTTATTTGTGTCTTTGATTCCTTTCATCAATGTTTTCAGAGTAGAGATTTTCCATCTCTTTGGTTAAATTTATTTCTATGTATTTTCTTTTGGATGCCATTGTATATAATCATCTAATATATTTAGGTGTTCTGATACTGAACACTTGGTATATTTATAATTTTCATATCCTCTTGATGAACTGACCTCTTTATCATTACACAGTGAACTACTTTGTCTCTTGCTACAGCTTTTGAATTAAAGCCTATTTTGTCTGATAAGTAGCTACCCTGGCTCTCTTTTGGTCTCCATTTGAATGGAGTATATTTTTACATCCTGTCATTTTCAGTGTATGTGTTTTTAAAGCTGAGGTAAGGGGCGCCTGGGTGGTTCAGTCAGTTGAGCATCTGCCTTTGTGTCTGGGCATGATCCCAGGGTTCTGGGACTGAGCCCCACATTAAGCCCCACTTGCAGGAAGTCTGCTTCCCTACTCTTCCTCTGTGTGCTTGGACTCTCTCTCTTCCTCTCTAAGTGAATGAATAAATCTTTAAAAAAATGAAGTTGATGGGGCGCCTGGGTGGCTCAGTCGTTAAGCGTCTGCCTTTGGCTCAGGTCATGATCCCGGGGTCCTGGGATTGAGCCCCGCATCAGGCTCCCTGCTCAGCAGGAAGCCTGCTTCTCCTTCTCCCACTCCCCCTGCTTGTGTTCCCTCTCTCACTTTGTCTCTCTCTGTCAAATAAATAAATAAAAAATCTAAAAAAAATAAATTTAAAAAAATTTAAAAAATTAAAAAAAATTAAAAAATGAAGCTGAGGTAAGTCTCTTGTAGGGAGCACATAGTAGGGTCATTTTTTCTTTACCCATTCAGCCATTCTGTCTTTTGGGTGGAGAATTTAGTGCATTTACACTTAAAGTAATTATTGATATGTATAGACTTACTAATGACATTGTTATTTTTTTCTGGTTATTTTACAATTTTTTTTTCCTTTTTTCCACACTATCTTTTGATTTGATGATTTTCTATATTGGTATGCTTTGATTCCTTTCTCTTTATCTTGTATCTGTTATAGGCTTTTGCTTTATGGTTACCATGAGACTTACATAAAATATATTTATAAGTCTTTTTAAGATGAGAACAACTTTATTTCAAATTCATATAAAAGCTCTCTCCCCAACATTTTATGTTTTTACTGTCACAATTTGCATCTTTTTACATCACGTATCCATTAATAAATTGTTGTAGTTATAGCTTTAATACTTTTGTTTTTTAACTTTCAAACTAGAGTTATATGTAATTTATCCACCACCATTATAACAGAGTATTCTGAATTTAACTATATATTTATTGTTACCAGTGAGTTTTATGTTTTCATAAAATTGTTAATGTTTTTTTTAACATTTTAATGTTTTCCTGTTACTATTCCTTATCCTTTGTTTCAGCTTGAAGAACTCCCTTTACTTTTTGTTGTAAGGCCAATTGAATGATGATGAACTCTTCATTTGTTCACAAAATTCTCTATCTCTACTTCAATTCTGATTGACAACTCTTTTGGGCAGAGTATTCTTGGTTGCAGCCAGCCCATTTTCAGCTTGACCTTAGCCTTCACCTGCTGTTCATGCTGAGTTTAAAGATAAGCCTAGTTAAGTCTTAAGGTTTCCTTAAGTCTTTTTTGAGCATATTTCCTGCCCAAGTTATGTGCATGGCTTTCTAGTTGCCCCAGTTTATGCTGAAGCTTTTCAAAGCCCTTCTTCCGCCAAACTCTCACTTCCCATATTTTCCTCCTGGACATTCTGTGTGTCAGTTGTCCCAATTATTACGTTTTGCTGTGGAAGGCAATGGCTTTTCATTTGTTTCTCAATGTTTTCATAGCTTCTCCAGGCTGACAGATTTCCCACTTAGTCAAAACACAGAAAAACCCCTAGCATTAGTCCTTATGGAAATCTGTCAGGCTGAAACAAAGAATATTTCTTGGGAACAAGGTCTGCTCCACTCATTTAGAAATCAGATAAGCACACTGGGAATGTGAGCTGTCATCTTCAAGATCTGTGCCGTGCTGACGAGAAGAATGGAGCTGGGGTCAGTGAAAATTCCACAAAGATCTTCTACTATGTTTAAATTGTCTCTCCTAGTTAAGCATTTGCTTAGTTGCTCTAAACCTTTGACTATCTCTCTGAATTTTGATAAGGTTAATTCTATCAGTGTTTACTTCATCTTTCAGTATTTTGGGGGGAGGAATGGACCCCCAGAGTTCCAATTTTCACTGATGTCACATAAACCTGCATTTTTTAAAAATTAGTTTCAGATGTAGAATTTAGTGATTCATCATTGCATATAACACCCAGTGGTCATTACAAGTGCCCTCCTTTCTTAATGCCCATTACCCAATTATCCCTTCCCTCTTCTCACCTCCCCTCTAGCAACCCTCAGTTTGTTTCCTAGAGTTCAGCATCTCTTATGGTTTGCCTCCTTCACCCTTTTCATCTTATTTTATTTTTCCTTCCATTCCCCTATGTTCATCTGTTTTGTTTCTTAAATTCGATGTGAGTGAAATCATATATTTGTCTTTCTCTGACTGACTCATTTTTGCTTAGAATAAGAGCCTCTAGTTCTGGCCACATTGCTGCAAATGTCAAGATTTCATTCTTTTTAATGGCTGAGTAATATTACATTGTATATATATATATACCACTTCTTCTTATCCATTCATCTGTCAATGGACACCTCAGGTCTTTCCACAATTTGGTTATTGTGGCCGTTGCTGCTATAAACATTGGGGTGCAGGTGCCCCTTTGGATCACTACATTTGTACTGGGTAAATACCCAGTAGTGCAATTGCTGGATCATAGGGTAGCTCTATTTTTAACTTCTTGAAGAACCTCCATACTGTTTTCCAGAGTGGCTGTACCAGCTTGCATGCCCACCAACAGTGTAAGAGGGTTTCCCTTTCTCCACATCCTTGACAACATTTGTTGTTTCCTTACTTGTTAATTTTAGCCATTCTGACTGGTGTAAGGTGGTATCTCATTGTGGTTTTGATTTGTATTTCCCTGAGATTGAGTGATGTGGAGCATTTTTTTTTCATGTGTCTGTTGGCCAATTGTATGTCTTCTTTGGAGAAATGTCTGTTGATGATCTTCTGCTCATTTTTTGACTGGATTCTTTGTTTTTTGGGTGTTGAGTTTGATAAGTTCTTTTTTTTTCTTTTAATTTTATTCTATTATGTTATGTTAGTCACCATACAACACATCATTAGTTTTTGATGCAGTGATCCACAATTCATTGTTTTTTTATAACACTCACTGCTCCATGCAGTACGTACCCTCCTTATTACCCATCACCGGGCTAACCCATCCCCCCAGCCCCCTCCCCTCTAAAACCCTCAGATTGTTTCTCAAAGTCCATAGTCTCTCATGGTTCATCTCTCCCTCCAATTTCCCCCCCTTCATTTTTACCTTCCTTCTCCTAATGTCCTCCACACTATGCCTTATGTTCCATAAATAAGTGAAACCATATGATAATTGACTTTCTCTGCTTGACTTATTTCACTTAGTCCTCCAGTCCCATCCATATTGATGTAAAAGTTGGGTATTCATCCTTTCTGATGGCTGAATAATATTTCATTGTATATATGGACCACATCTTCTTTATCCATTCATCTGTTGAAGGGCATCTCAGCTCTTTCCACAGTTTGGCTATTGTGGACATTGCTGCTATGAACATTGGGGTGCATATGGCCCTTCTTTTCACTACATCTGTGTCTTTGGGATAAATACTCAGGAGTGCAATTGCTGGGTCATAGGGTAGCTCTATTTTAATTTTCTGAGGCACCTCCACACTGTTTTCCAAAGTGGCTGTACCAACTTGCATTCCCACCAACAGTGTAAGAGGGTTCCCCTTTCTC